>NC_030423.2:24253902-24348902 GCF_001660625.3 Ictalurus punctatus
TTCTGAATGCACATGATCTCCGATACATCAGACGTGATTGTGTTAAAAACCGTCATGAGTCTGTAATGGATATACTGACATGGGCTCGGGAATACTTTCGTAAAGCTTTGTCATTCAACCATTCGCCGCTACATCCACAGATGCAAGTTAAGGCTTTACTATTCAAAGCAGAAGCCATACATCAGCACTGTCCAGAAGCTCCGCAGACTTCTCTGAGCTCAGTCTCATCTGAGATGGACAGTAGCACAGTGGAATCATGTTTTGTGGTCCAACGAGTCAACATTTCAAATAGTTTTTGGACAAAACAACCATTGGGTTCTCCGGGCCAAAGAGGAAAAGGACCATCCAAGCTGTTATCAGCGTCAGGTCCAAAAGCCAGCGTCTGTCATGGTATGCCGGTGTGTCAGTGGACATGGCATGGGTAACTTGCACATCTGTGAGGCAGCGTTAATGTAGAAAGATATGTACACATTCTGGAGCAACATATGCTGCCACCCAGAGCAGAACAATGACAAACCACATTCTGCCCGGATTACAAGTGCATGGTTGCATAAGCAGAGAGTGCAGGTGCTAGCATGGCCTGCCTGCAGTCCTGACCTGTCCCCCACTGAGAACGTGTGGTGCATTATGAAGTGCAAAATAAGGCAACGAAGGTCCTGTACAGTTACACAGTTGAAGAAATGCATAACGGATGAATGGGGAAAATTCCACTTGTTAAACTTAACCAACTGGTGTCTTCACTCAGCGTCCAAACAGTTAATAAGTGTTATTAAAAGAAAAGGTGACTGTGATACTTTAAAAGTTGGGCAAGGAGAAGGAAGGCGGAGGCAGGCTTGATGCAACTCAACTCTTTTATTTCACTTTTTTCCTTTTATGCTTTTCAGTGTTCATTTTACATTTCTTTTCTTTTGCTTAAGACATGCATGCACACATGCAAAACACATTCGTGTCATGCTGATGTTTCTCTCTCTCTCTCTCTCTCTCTCTCTCTTTCTCTCTCTGCACGTGTCTCTCTCCCTCTTATCCTCGCCTCGTCTCACTGCAACAGAGAACATTCATTACATTCATTAGGAGAATAGACCCTTTCCACATGACATCACGCAACTTCCATTCTGACTCAAAGCAGTGTATGGTTACTTCCGCCAGCATAGTGGAATGCTATGGAGTTTACCCAGTCCTTTCTACATCTGCCAGAAATATATCTAGATGATATACAGTGACTTGCAGACAAATTTTTCTTATGACACGTTCTAAACTTGAAAAAGGATACAAACACTTCATTGAGCAGTACCTGTTTAATTATGAAGGTAAGCATTTTTGTATTGTCCAGCCCAGCTTACGTTAGCGGAGTGGTTAGGCTAACGGTAGTTGCTAGTTTTCTCTTCTGCAAATAGAAAGTCTTTAAGTCCTAATTCTTAATTAATTTACTGTAATACACATTGCAAACTCTTGTTACAATCGTGTTTCCATTTTACTGATGTTAGCTGTAGATTGTGTATTGTTAGATAAAAGTCAGTGACATATTCATGGTTAATGTTGCGCCCTTTCACCAAAACATCGCATTGGAGTACAGTATCGAGTGTAGTTGTCGATGAGAGGGCGTTGTCACAGGTCCATGAATGATGAGGAGGCTAATCACCTTCAAGTTTATTTATTTTTATTTCCTTCATTAATATTAAAAGAATCAAAATACAAAAGAATCAAAATACAGGAACTGGTAAATACATAAACATTGTTATTCTAAACTTTACCTTTCGTGTTTTGTGTTGTTAGTTAGCACGTTCCTGTATTTTCCTGAAGTATCCAGTACGAGTAAGGTAAAATGGAAGTATGTATACACTGCTTTTTGGAAAAGTGAATGTTTTCTGATGCCATTGTGAAAAGGGACTGTCCCTCACAGGTGTCAGGCTCAACCGGTGCTTGTCCACTGTGCTTGTTACACAGTCGACTGTGCCAACTTTTTTGGAGTGCGTTGCAGTGATGAGATTTGAAATGAGTGTACATTTTCAAAAATGAATTAAATTCACAAAGTAAAAATTCTAATAATGTGTTAATAATGTGTTTTCAATATAGTACAAGGTTAAACTGATTCAGATTTTCAAATGACTCTTTGTTTTTATGCATTTTCCATACTGTCCCAACTTTTTCGGAATTGGGGTTGTACTAAGTTTGCATGGTCTAATCCAGAAAGTGTCGTCGTGTCGCCCCCCCCCCCCCCCCCCCCCAAGGTTTATGCTTGTACCTTTATACCTATGTCACTTTCGAACAAATTAAGTTGGTTCTATTTCCCAAAATATAAACAAACTCGTGGACTAATTTAAACCACGCAGACCCTGACCAGGCAGTTACTAAGGATGAATGAATGACATTGTATGTTCATGTTATTGTATATGCTCTTTCTTTGTTTGTTTGTTGCTTGTATGAAAGTAACATGCAAAAATAATTTTTGAATAATGCATTCATATTTAGCATCTCAGCTATCTGTCTGTGTACGTATGGACGCATGTAGTGTATGTAAGTAGTATGATATGTATTCATCTATTTTTTACTTCCATATCCTTATCTATTACATCACCTGTTCTTTTTTTTCCAAACATCAACTATCTAACTGTTCAACTTATCCTCTGCCCACGGTAGTCTCAGATTCCTGTTCTTGTCTCACCGAATTGGAATATAGTCTTTCGAGATGCTGTTCTGCTCAATATTGTTGAAAAGAGTGGTGATTTGAATTACTATAGCAATGGTAACCAACCGTTTTCCTGAAGACTTTAGCTCCAACAATAATCGTGCCCACCTGACCATCTAATCATTGCCTTAAGAAGTTCTTGATCAACTAAAACAGGTGTGTTAGATTTTCGTTGGAGGTTGCAGGAAGGTAGATCTTTAGGAAGAGCGTGGTGTATTGGTGTATTGTGGTGTACTGTGTTATGGAATTTGCTCCTACAGAATTACCAATCAATGGATGTTTTGTTGTTGTTGTTATAGTTGTTCTTGTTCTTGTTATTGTTATTATTGTTCACATAATTCTATGTAAACTCTAATAATCCCAGGAGATCAGCAGTTTCTGAAATACTCAAACCAGCCCATCTGGCACCAACACCAAATCACCGAGATCACATTTCCCCACCTATATTCTGATGTTTAATGTGAGCATTAACAGAAGCTCTTGACCTGTAACTACATGAGGATACATGCATCCATAGAGGTATGTATGTCTGACTTAGCAAAGCTAAGCTGTGCTGAGAAACCTCCATTACCAAAATAAAATTCAGTCCTAGAGTGCTCCTTATCCAGTGATGGACAGAGGGCTGACAATTTTGCACTGCAACAGATGGGTAGTCAGTAATTACATACTTATATACCCATTAATTACCCTGATGTACACGGAGATAAAACTGATAAAATGGCTACTCAGTGTAAAGGTACATGTTAAGGTACAGCTGAGGAACCTCTAGCCATGATGTCTGAACGTTCCTCACCCCTGGTCCATTTGAAGCCAGCTAAAGGCCTTATGAATCATTCATGAGAAATCTGTTGCTCCTCCGATCTGAATAAAGACATTCCCTGAAACCTCCAGATAAAATCAGTGAGGGAACATTCTGGAGTGTTTTATCATGCGCGCTTGCAAAGAAATGCAAAGAGCTTGCACATGTTGAAGCAAACAGGAATTTAACAAGCATCTGTGAGTCACTTACAGCTGCCCGAAAAATACACAGTCACTGTCTTACTACGCATCTGTCTTACTTCATCAGCAATCCAACCGTAGCCTAAGAAGGCAATCTAAATTTCACAAAAGCAGTATAGTGTTTAAATTTTTGATTGCGATTCGAAAAACTCTCCCAGATGCATCAATTTATAGCAAACTAAAGATTATACATAGATGAGTCTTCGTCCTGTGGAACGCACACAGCTATGAGTTAATCAAGTATATTCAGTGTAAGATGCCGACAGAGGAAAGTTTGGATTGTGGAGCGGACGTCAGATAATTAACTCAGAAATTACAGTGGTATAATTAGGGGGTGATCCCCTTCAGACTGTATCAGCACAGCCCATAATGACTAGCTTATTCATTTCAGTGAGATTAAAAAGGACGAGGAGCGTGGCCTTGGCGAAGGATTTCTCTCATCGCTCGTCATAGATGCTGCCTGAGGCGACTACCTTCGTTTAGAGCCCCTGTCATGGAGCTTGGCTAGGGTTGGACATTTAACAGCAAAAAAATGGGCTTACAGCTCATGGAAACGATAAATCCAGTATCTCAAAATATTAGAATAAAGAATTTATAATACACAAATGTCAAGCTGAGAAGAGTTCTAATCAACGAATTAACTCAAAACACCTGCAAAATTTTCCTAAGAATTTTAATCTCTCAGTCTGGTTCAGTATACACTCTTGTCAGATTAAAGTAATGTTGCATTTCATTTGGAAATCAAGGTTCCAGAGTCTGGAGGAAGAGTGGAGAGGAACAGAATCCAAGTTGCTTGAAGTCCAGTGTGAAATTTCCACAGTCAGTGATGATTTGGGTTTAGCATGTCATCTGCTGGTGTCGGTCCACTGTGTTTTCTCAAGTCGAGAGTCGATACAGCGTCTACCAGGAGATTTTAGAGAACTTCATGCTTCCATCTGCTGACGAGCTTTATGGAGATGCTGATTTCCTTTTCCAGCAGGACTTGGCACCTGTCCACAGTGCTAAAACTACTAGTAACTGGTTTACTGACCATGGTGTTACTCTGCTTGATTGGCCAGCCGACTCGCCGGACCCGAACCCCATAGAGAATCTATGAGAATCACCAGCCCCAACAATACAGACGAGCTGAAGGACGCTATCAAAGCAACCTGGGCTTCCAGAACACCTCAGTAGTGCCACAGGCTGATCGTCTCCATGCCACGCCGTCTGATGCAATAATTCATGCAAAAAGATTAAAGCCCTGACCACATATTGAGTGCATAAATTAACATACTTTTCATCAGGTTGACATTTCTGCATTATAAATTCTTTATTCGAATATTTTGAGATACTGAATTGTTGATTTCCATGCCTGTAAATCATGCTTGTAAGCTGTAATCATCAAGATTTAAACAAAAACAAACAAACAAAAAAAGCTTTAAATATATTACTTTATGTGTAATGAATCTAGAATATATGAAAGTTCCACTTTTTGAATTCAATTACGGAAAAAAATTAACTTTTCCACAACAAATTTTTTTTTGAGATGCACCTGTATTAGATTGTTATGCTCTGACATGTATGCTTCAAACACACAATGCTGAGACTTATTATCTGTTGATGAGTGACACCTGAAATTGACTTAATTATACATTGGGTTATTGTTCTACATTTAAAGTGTCTACATTTAAACATACACTACATGGCCAAAAGTATGTGGACACCTAAGTATTGAAAATCCCTTTCCAAAACCTCCAGTCTTCTGCGAAGTCTTTCCACAGCTGTAGGGATTTGTTCCCCACAATAGGTCAGGCACTAATGTCCAGCAAGAAAGCCTGCCATGAAGACAGTGTTTCAGTTCTTTCCAAAGGTGTTCATGGGGTTAAGATCAGGGTTCAATGCAGGCCACTTGAGTTCTTCTACATCAACAACACCATGACAAAGATCTTCATATGGGTGTTATGGTCAGGTGTCTACATATTTTCGGCTGTATAGTGTATATAATAGTGAGGAATCATTGCTCAGACTTTTGTACCCTATGGTAGGCAGTTTTAATGGTCTCTGGCCTGGCTGCTGGACTTCTACGAACGAATAGACTTCTGGTCATTTTTTTTATTCTATCAGTGTATGCATAGATTGTATATTGCTATGTATGTAAAATTTACTGTATGATAAGCTTCATGATTCCGAATGAGCTTAGTAGCTGGCAATTTGCTTCGCTAGCAAATATTAATGAATATCCATTTAAAATGTTACCTACACTTTCAGGTCTAGTGCCATGTGGTCACTCATGCTAAATAAAAACTAATATAATGCATCACTTCATTTGCTGAAACTGATATTTCAGGCCCACTCACTGTTTTTCTTGGGTAAACCTGTCCTTCCTGTTTATGTCTACCTGTCACAAAATAGTGTGCGGGACTAAAACCTGTTTGACTCAAATGCAGTGTCTCAGTGACATTAATTCTTTAATTTATTTCATTTTAACACCTGCTTCATCTTAGTCAGGATCACAGAGGATTCAAAGCCTATCCCTGGAATACCAAAGCGGAAATACACCCTGGATGGGATGTCAGTCCATCATAGGAACCCATACACACACAAATTGACAATTAGGTGTAGTTTAGCTTAACCAGTTCACCAACTGGCATGTTCTTGAGAGGTGGGAGGAAAACGGAGAACCCTGCGGAAACCCACATGGACACAGGGAGCACAGAGGGTATCCCAGGCAATGGTCTGCACTTATATAGTGCTTTTATCCAAAGCGATTTAAACTGGGTCTCATTCACCCATTCACACACACACTCACACTCACACTCACACACTCACACACCAATGGTAGCAGAGCTGCCATACAAGGTGCTAACTTACCATCTGGAGCAACCTGGGGTTCAGTGTCTTGCCCAAGGACACTTCGACATGTGGAGTCACGTGGACCGGGAATCGAACCGCCAACCCTACGATTAGTGGTCAACCCGCTCTACCACCTGAACCACAGCCACCTGGGCTGGTCAAGATCATATCGAAGACCCCAGTAACGTTAGTATCTTTTTCAGAGCTAGATATTCATTGTTCCTATAACACTTCACATGACACTTACTGTATTGTAATGATCAATACTTTGTTGCTAGTTGCTTTGTTAGTCTTGTTAGTTAGGTCTCACTGAATAAGTGCTGGCAAATACTGTAGGTTATTTTAATACTTAAGTGTAATCAGATTTCTCGGAACTACCCTTGAGCCTTGAGCATTTGTGTGTTTACACGCACACGCACACACACACACACACACACACACACACACACACATACACTCACACACTAGCCCTCAGAGATTTGCTCATGCTGCTGGCTTATCCAACCTCTTACCCGGTGAAACAAAACCCAGAATGCATCACTCCGCCTCCACAACCCACTGGGCAAATAAGCCCTGACAGACGTAAATGCCAAATTTGAATGTCTTATTCAAAGTCTGTGTTTATCCTAATGTGTACGAGTGATTTCATTGTGTTTCATTTGACTCAAACGCTTTTGCACTTTCACCTGAACTGTTTTTAACCTTTCATTTGAACTGGCTGGAATTTGCAGTCATTGTACATGTTAGTACAACATCTCATCCAGACGTGTATACAGTAATTGAACTCCTGATCTAGAAAAATAATCAAAATCATAATCATGACTAATTATAATTATTATAATTACACATAATGATTGTAATTTTTTATTGAATGCCTTTCATACATCTAAATTGCAGTGCAAAGTGCTTACTGGTGTGCACAAGAATAGAGCTTGACATACAGGGGGGAAAAATGTAATACATATAAAGCAAAGGATACCCTCGCTTGTCATTGTATTAGGAACACTTGTATACCTGCTCATTCATAAAATTATCCAATCAGGCAATGATGTGGCAGCAGCATAATACATAAAATCAGATAAGCTTCAAGCATCAGAATGGGGGGAAATGTGATTGCAATGACATGGTTGTTGGTGCCACATTGGCTGGTTTGAGTCTTTCAGAAACTGTTGATCTCCTTTTTTTCACACATAACAGTCTGTACAATTTACACAAAATGGTGTGAAAGCCAAAAGTACAATCAGTGAATGGCAGATCTGCGGGTGGAAACGTCTTGTTGATCAGAGGTCAGGGGAGAATGCATAGACTCATTGTGGAATCAACACCATCAAGAACTGAAGCTGTTCTATGAGCAACCTGGGGTAGTATGGTGTCACTAAGAAATTGGCTGGTGAGCATATAAACAGTAATGTAGATAGTAATATATATATATATATATATATATATATATATATATATATATATATATATATATATATATATATATATATATACGTCCTCTCACATTCAACTGCTTTTATTTATGTGTAATTAATTGTAGTAACATAAAAACATTCAGTATCTGAGACATAAACTGAAGAGGTTTCACAGAAATGTGATGAACAGAAATGGAATAATGAGTTCCTGAACAAAGAGGAGGTCAATATTAATAGTAACAGCCAGTATCTGGTGGCCTCCAGCTGCTTTAAGTACTATAGTGCATCTCATTCTCATGGACTGCACCAGATGTGTCAGTTCTTGCTGTGAGATGTTACTCCACTCTTCCACCAAGGCGTTTGCAAGTTCTCCATCACATCTGGGGGGACACATGGTTACATGTCATTTTCCACTACAAGGATGATCAGCTGTCCTTCCTGTCTCCCTGTAGCACTGTCTTAGGAGACTTACAATACAGACATTGCAGTTTCTTGCTCTGGACACATCTGCAGTCCTCATGTCTCCCTGCAGCAGGACTATGGCATGTTGACGCAGGTGAGCAGGAACCCTAGACATCTTTCTTCTGGTGTTTTTCAGAGTCAGTAGAAAGGTCTCTTTAGTGTCCTAACTTATTGTAACTGTGACCTTGATCACCTACTGCCTTTAAACTGTTCGTGTCTTAAGGACTGTTCCACAGATGCATGTGCAATAATTGTTCATGGTTCAGTGAACAAGCATGAAAAACATCGTTTAAACCCTTTCCCATAAAGCTCTGTAAAGCTTATTTGGATTTTACAAAATTGCAATATATATAGAAAAGTGACATGAACTTTACATTACAATATAGTGTGTTTTTATTTGCATGTGCGGTTGTTACACACAATTAAATTATGATCGTAAATAATAACGTGTTTACTTAGTTTATATGGCATAACATGGTGACGCTTTTTTTTATTCATATAGTGCATATTGTTTACATAAACACATTATGATCACATGTAAATACATAAAGATACACTATGAAGCCTCATGAGTATTGCAGTATGTTCCAGATTTTTAGGAGCTTTAAAAAAAAAAGGCTGCTTTCTCGCTGCTTTTCTTGTTTGTTTTTTTCCATTTTGGCACATTCAGTAAGCCATCACTGATGACCTTAAAACTCTATTTGGAACACAGCCTGTCAAGCATTCAGAGGTGTATGAAGTTGCCAAGCCGTTACAAGCTTTAAGAACAGCAAATGTGTAAATGAAACAGTTTGCTGAAACAGGTGGACTGTTCTCCCATAATCCTTTCTGGTTTGTGTAATCTCTCTGTCTTTTACATTGTTAGATAATTGAGTTTTTAATAACCTAGGCAATGTGAGGGAGATTTAAACTTGTGCTATATTCCTAATAATTCGAAATAAAAGCAGTCATAGTGACATTATCCCTGTAGCTTTAAATGTCAGCGGACAGTTCCCTCCTTGAACTTGCTTCTCTGAGTAATCCCCTTTTTAACTGGTCGATGACTTTTGGTGCCTCTGCACTGCCATATTGCGCTGCCATATTCTTTTCATATTTAAAAAATTATTTTAAAGGATTCAAAATATGCGCTGTTCATTTGAGATTAATACTTTTCTAGAACTTTCTTCAGGAATAGCTGCTTGGGCTTCTGCTTGTTTGGGTATGTTCTCTAAAAAAAAAAAATACACTACCTTACAGGAACAAGTGCATTTACTGAATTATGCGATCATGTGATCTTAATAGACCTCAAAACAGATGTATTAAGATCATGTGGCAGACAGGTTGACTCTATTTACTGAATTATGTGACTTTTAATGGCAACTGGCTGCACCAGATCTAATTTAAGGGTTTCACAGCAATGAGGGTGAATACTTTTAAAAAAAAAATTGATTTAGCACACTATATTGATTTTTGGCCCCTTTTTCATATTGGATAATATTTTGTGCATATTCATGATATATAATCCCAATTAAGTGTATTTCAGTTCCACATTATTGCACTACAAAATATGGACAAGTTCAAGAGCGGGGTGTGAATACTTAAGCAAGGCACTGTAGGTGATGGAAATTGAAATATTAGCACACAACAAATATTCCTTCATGGAGTGCCCATAAAATACATTCCTTGCACATCACATCTGTTACTGCTTGCCAGTTCCAGGAGGTGAAAAGTGTCATTTTTCCCTTTTTGCTGTTTCTTTATTGTCAAAAACAAGGTGACAAGGGCAGGCACGGCAGTGTATCAGTGTGAGCTATTGTTAGCTACAGCAGTATCCTCCATACTGCTGCTACCTGACCAATGTGAAATCCATCAGCGAAGCATCCATTCGTGTAACGTGCGGGAAGTCATTCTACCTCAGAAATTTATCTCTCCAAGCCCTTCATGTTATTTCAAGCCAAGATTAATATCAGCTATACCGTCTCTGCTGTGAATTATAAGAGGGCATCCTCAGGCAATGTAAAATATGCAAGAAAAAAAAGAAGAAAATAAAAGAGATGTGTGTTTTTGCAATATACCACATGGACCATGACCGACTTACTGTATGCAGCTCAAACTGTTATGATGTCAACAACAAACATATGCGGGCCTGTTTAGTGGCCTGTTTTCTAGCAACATGGCCTTTATGGAAGCCAGCTGAACATTTGTATCAGGAAGTAAAGTGACTAGACATGTTCCTGACAGCATGTTCGTGTGTGTAATGCTTCCGTTACGCCTTCGGGGAAATGAATGCATACAAGAGTTTGCCTTTAACGTATTAAAGAAGCGCAGCTGTCTGTGATCAAAGTCATATTTTACACTGTTTTGATCATCGCAGTAGTAGATCTACTAGAAAATATCTGTAAATATCATATACATGATATTTACAGATACAAGGGACATACAAGGGTCCTTCTTTCATTTCAAAGACACATAATATGAAGAAAATGTTACTAAAACTGTATAAATGCATGACTAATCATTTTTTTCTAGCAGGCCAGTAGTTCTAAAAGTAGTCGATTAGTCGTGTTGTCAGTAGTTAAAGCAGAAACTTATTCTGGATTCGTTATATTACGCTGTTTTATTTGTGCGGTGAAGAAATCGTCACATCAATTAACAGCCGCATACAGGCTACAAAATACATTTACAGCTGCAATAAATACCCCAAATAAAATTCTGTGGATCATATTACCATAATTAAGGATGTTCCAGTGCTTAAAACGCAGTGGTGTGCAAGGGCTGGTGGCTCAGCTGAAATAGTTGATCATGAGTATGGAAGTTCATGTCCACAAGCATGTTATTGCACAGGTGATGTGTTTTTTCACATTAAATTACATAATTTTTACATGAATAACTACATACACACAATGACCGATTGATTAGGAACGCTATAATAATACTGGATATGGCCTCGCTTTGCTCTCAAAACAGCTTCAATTCCTCATGCACTGGATTCCACAAGATGTTGGAAACATTCCTTGAAAATGTTGATCAATGTTGGCATGATCATTATGAAATTCCTGCAGATTTTTCAGGTGCACTTTTATGCTGTGAATCTCCTGTTCTACCACATCCCAAAGATCCCTGAATCCTGGGAAGCTCACTGAAGAACACTGAACTCATTCTCATGTTCATGAAACCAGTGTGAGATGACTTTTGCTTTGTGACATGGTGCATTATCATGCTGGAAGAAGCCATGAGAAGATGGTTAAATTGTGGCCATGAATGGATGCACATGGTCAGGAATAAAACTCAAATAGGCTGTGGCATTCAAACGATGATTGATTGGTATTAAAGTATGTCAAGAAAACATTCCCCACTCCATTATACCACGTCCACCATCCTGGACTGTTAACACAAGGCAGGTTGAGTCCAAGGATTCATACTGTTGGGACCAAAATCTGACCCTGCCATATGCGTGCCTCAGCAGAAAACAAGTTTCATCAGACCAGGCTATGTTTGTCCAGTCTTCAACTGCACAGTTTTGGTGAGCCTGTGCTCATTGCAGCCTCAGTTTTCTGTTCTTGGCTGACAGAAGTGGAACCGACGTGGTCTTCTGCTGTTGTAGCCCATCCACCTCAAGGTTTGTTGTGTTGTGCATTCTGAGATGCTTTTCTGCTCACCAAAATTGCTCAAAGTGGTTACAAAATGTTTCGGAAAATTATTAAAGCTCGTCATTTCTGAACATTTCATAAACCGAATGTTAAGTGTAGATAGAAACAGTTTTTTTTATTATTATTTTTTTGTCTTAACTGCATTGTTTCTAGTTTTATAAAACATGCAGTCATATTCAAGCTGACATTCAGTTTGTTTTTGATTAGGACATGAACAACTTCCTAGAACTTCCTAAAATGATCACGATATCATTTTTAATTCATTCAATTTATGAGACTTAATTGAGTAATTAATTAATTAACATACGAACTTTGACAGTAGTTGATAGTTCTCATGACAGCTGTAGTGAAATTTTAAAAAATATTAATAATAATGTGGGTTTCCTCTGGGTTCTCCAGTTTCCTTCCACTTTCCAAAAACATGATGGCAGGAGGATTGGCTGTTACAAATTGCTTCTAGGTGTAAATGAGTGTGTGAAAATGTGTGTGCATGATGGCTTGTGATGGACTGGCCAGTCCCACTAGCATTTCGCAATTGTAGAAATGCACTTAAAATCAAGCATACTCCACAATATTCATAGGAGCTCACAATTTTTTTTTTTTTAAATGCCGTAGATTTTCAGCAGATTTGGGGCAAGACACATCATGTGACATCATCACAACACACATTCAGTCAAAGCACTTGTTTATTCAAGTGCGTCAAACATGAGTACAGTGAAAAGGTCTCATTTACCAACAATTGTCACTTCGAAAGACCATGCAAAACAATTTAGTGCAATTGCAATTTTGCCAATTCACGCAAAAAGGTCTGACTGGCATTCCATCCGTGGTATATTCTCACCTCCTGTCCAGTGCTCTTGGATACACTGCAACCCTGAGCATGATAATGTGTTCATTCAGGTTGAATGAATGAATAATAAACAAACAATGCCTCTTCTTCTTCTTCTTCTTTTTCTTCTTCTTCTCCTTCTTCTTCTTCTCCTTCTTATTATGAGCGAACAGTGGCTTAGTGATTCACACATTCGCCTCACACCTCTAGGGTTTGGGGTTCGATTGACATTGCTGCCCTGCGTGTGTGTAGAGTTTGCATGTTCTCCCCATGTTGCGGGGGTTTCCTCCGGGTAGTCCGGTTTCCTCCCCCAGTCCAAAGACATGCATGGTAAGCTGTGTGGCATGTCCAAAGTGTCAGTAGTGTGTGAATGGGTGTGTGTGACTGCACCCTGCGATGGATTGGCCCCCTGTCCAAGGTGTACTCCGCCTTGTGCCCATGCTCCTTGGGATAGGCTCCAGGTTCCCCGTGACCCAGTAGTGGTAAGCGGTACAGAAAATGGATGGATTATTATTATTATTATTATTATTATTATTATTAACCACAATCTATATGAAAATCTATAATATATAATAATCAGAATCTTCCAAAACATATATCTCTCTCTATATATATTTTTAGATCATTCAAGAGACAATTGACTAACGTCGCCGCACGCGCCGCTCTTTTTGACAGCAAGGTGGGCGGAGCCACGCTGCCCATTCACCCAATTGAATTCCTCCGGCTTTCTCCAATGACAGCTCTCAGCGCGCAGAGACTCCGCCCACCGCGGGGCTGCGTGTGGTTGAGCGGCGAGCCAGGCAGTGTAGGCTTTTCTCCTGCGGTGTGTGTGCGCGCGCGCGCGCGTGTGTGTGTGTGTTGCTGGAAGAGAGAAAGGGGACAGAACAACACAGTCAGGCGGTATATATATATATATATATATATATATATATATATATATATATATATATATATACATACACACACACGCGCGCGCGCGCTCGTACGCACGCGCGCTCTCTCTCTCACTCTCTCTCTCTCACTCTCTCACACGCACACACATACGCACACACACACACACACACACACACGCGCGCGTGCGCGCGCTCACGCACACGCGCACACACAGTCAGGCGCTCGCGCGGTCCCTACACGCAGCCTGACGCATAAACGCTCCGCCGCCGCCGCCGGTACCTTCCTGATCACTACAATGGACCTATTCGAGCTGGACTTCTTCAGGGAGTGGGAGCTGGAGCAGCAATGGTAGGCGCGTTTTTGAAACATTTCTGCAAACGTTAACGTCTTTTGTCCAAAAATATGCCAAACTGACGTGGTTCCCATTGCAATCAGTGACCGGGTCTTTATCTTATGGCATGCATCAGAAATGCTGATTGGAAAGCGATCAGGATGCTCAGGCTGTGCGGGAATCTGTGGAGCGGTTTTATACGGGGAAAAGTGTCGGGTTGAAGCTCGCGCGCCGCCTCACTGCCACCTCACACTGGCGCTCCAAGTTCTCCAGAGCTGTCCACGTAGTTACTTGCCTTCTCTAGACTTTCTGCTGCCTTTCCCCCCTTCACATGCATGCACTGATGCATTGATATTCTCTAAATAGCCTGTATACAAACATATTGTTTACCAAAGCAACAGTGTGTCTTCATGGCAACGTTGACGCTTTGAACGTGTGCTGTGATCTCAAGTCTTAAACAATGTTGCATGAAAATGAGAGAGTATTATTATACAGCTTAGGAATTCCTCTCTGCAGCTATAACTCTGTAATTCGGGGGTTTGATCCTCTTCACCACTGTGAGGTTTATTTTTTGCTCTGCTGCAATTACTAAAGTGAGAGGCTTGGAGCTATTCCGAGCCATCACGTTATCAAAGCCTTTCATTGAAGTTATAGTGTGTGTGTGTGTGTGTGTGTGTGTGTGTGTGTGTGTGTGGATTCAAACACCTAAATTAGTTCTGCATGTAGAACAGAATGCACATTAATAGTCATTAATAAAAAAAATTAACCAAGCTTGATGAATAAACTTTGCTATCTTTATTATAATAATCTTTATTAGGCGCTGATAATATTGCTATAATTAAGCATCAAGTAAGTAATTCGGCTCCAATTTGTGGTTAAAAACTTTCCATGCATAAGAAAGATAAATAAATAAATAAAATACAAATAAATAAAAAAGGCTTCCTTTATGTCCCATGTCCAGTTAGACACTTTGTTTTGTTTTGTTTCGCATGCATGCTATATTAATATTGCTGTCATAAACTATAATATTAGGCTTGTAGGCCTTAAGCATGACAAAATCTGCTTTGCACATTCCAGACCGGCGTACAGCTCTCATGTGTGGTTGAATTTACAAACTGTTGGTGAAAGATTCATTTTTTATTATTTTTTTTTTACTTTACATGCAAAAACCAATAAACGAAACAAAACAAAAACATTCCTTTATGACGCATATTTAACATTCACAATAGCGTCTTCATTTACAAATAGAAAAGTATGATGTGCTTATGAAATGTGAAACTATTGCAGGTTTCATTCAGGAGGATGCGGTGCAGAATTCTTTCGAAAAATGGGCCTTATTTCGAAAGGAAAAAATAAAATAAATAAATACACGTCCTCTTAGCGGAAACATCTTTAAACCTGTAGTAATTTTAAAATGTAGTATAGCGATCTCATAGTAAAAGTGAATAAAAGGGGAATAATCATGGTGTGAAAATTGAATATCAGCACATTCCTACATGCGCTCTTGTCAGTACGAGTTTCCTTACAGTCTCATTTAGTCTCCATCATTCACTCGCAGCTCTTTCTTCTCTTCCTCGACCGTCTCCTGTATTTCATCCTCTTGTTCCTTTGTGTCTCCTGGTTGTCATCGAAGAAAATCACGCCGCTTTTAGCACCTGCATTGTGAGGTGTAGAACAAGCTCGCCGAGTGCCTCCTTACTCTCCTCAAGCTGTTCACCTCTGCCCGATAGCTTTCAGATTTCAGCTTTCCACCGGGTTCTTTTTCTATTTGGTCTAATTAAGATTCTGTGCTTTGTCCCATTCAGTCTTTTGTGAGTCTTGTTGAATTTTTACGACTGAAATGATTTGGAAAGGTATATCTGTTGCAGCTCCGTTCAGACAGTTTGGAAGAATGGACTCCAGTTCATTAGGACTTTTGTGCTCTCGGGTCTTTGTGCAATGTAGAATCGTGGAGTGTTTCAGGTTGGGGTTAGATCCACATTGTCCTCTGTCTGGAAAGAGATGAGAAGAGAGGATTGGCATCTCTTGGTGAAGATGAGTTTGCGCGCCTTTCAGTCGGGCGCGCTTAAACACCAGTTTGCTTTTTTTTTTTTTTTACTTATATTTTATTTTTGGGTTTACATTACTTCTATAGATATGGCAGATGCTTTTATCCAAGTGAGACACAGAGCTGAGCAGTTGTGGGCGAAGAGTCCTCGATTAAAAGCTCTGGATTTAAACCTGTAACCTCCCAGTAAGGGTTTGGACGATATGACAAAAATATCGAAAAATCAACGTGTATCATAACATATGTATCCCTATATAAGGATCACTAAGAAAGTGCTAGCAAAATACTTATGTTGCAATTATAAAGCCTGTGAAAATTGTCTGCAACAAGAAATTAATTAACACTGAATAGAAATATATATATAAAAAAAAGATACTGTGATAACCTCGATATCCCAGGAAAGTGTAGCATCGTAGCATAGTTTATCATGATATTGATATTATATTGTGAAATACAGTATGGTGTAATACAGGAGTTCGTGGAGTTTTTGTTTTTGCGATTGTTGCAGCTAAAAGGATTTTGCTGCATTTTTCTTTTTTTTTTTTCAAAATTTGCGACACAACTTGCTGAGATTTTTGTGCTTTTATTTTGTAGAAAACGTCTTAAATTGGCGTAATTGCAATTGCATGAAATAGATTTTCCACGGTCTTTCGCAGTGATGCTTGTCGGTAAACGAGACCTTTTAGCTGTACTCATGTTCGACGCATGTGAAGCCTCTCGGCCCAAATCTGTGGAAAATCTGTGGTAGTTTTGAAAAATTGCAAGCTCCTCCAAATATTGCGGAGTTGGCGTGATTTTGCGTTCATTTCTGCCATCGCACTGTACTGTACTATATTGCTCAGCCCTACCATCCAGTCAAATGTGGTGGCACAAAGTCAGATTATTTAATAACTACATGTTATCCAGATTAATTACAGCGATCTCGTGGATATACAAATATATATATATATATATTTTTAAAATGACTCATGTCAATGTTTCAGTTATGTATTATTATGAGCATTCTTGGTCTTGCATTGCCACATCCATAATTCGTGGCATAATGGTGCCAAATTGGCTGGTTTGAGTATTTCAGAAACTGCTGATCTCCTGGGATTTTCACGCACAACAGTCTACACAGACTGGTCCGAAAAAACAAAAAAAACTCTCCAGCGAACAGTAGTTGTGCAAGCGGAAAAGCCTCGTTGAAGAAAGAGAATAGACTGAAGGGGTTCGAGCTGACAGGAAGGCTACGGTAACTCAATCAACCACTCTTTACAACCGTGGTGAGCAGAAAAGCATCTCAGAATGCACAATCTTGAGGCAGCTGGTCTATAACAGCAGGTACAGCACACTGCTGTCGACCAAGATACCGGAATCTGAGGCTACAGTTAAAGAAAAACATCGCCCGGTCTTTTTCCAAGATGTCTGACAAAAAATAAACAGTGTACACCTTAAAGAATAAACACTCTCTATTTACATGCTCCGTGTAAGTGCAGTAATATTTCTGATCCCGATGCATGCAGTAATTACTTTTTTGGAATTTAATAATTATCCTGCCCTACTTTTGCAGCCCAAGGCTAAAATTCAGCAGATTTATTGATTCTCACCCAGTGTTTTTGTTGGGGATTTTTTTATTTCCTTTTTTTTTTTTTTTGCTGCATGAACATGTGCTGAATTTAATCAAGGCAGAATCGGTGGGGTGCAAAGCGTAGCGCGGTGCAAAAACGGCGGCCTGGGAAGACACAGATGAATCTGAAAAACGTAGAGGAAGTATGAGCACGGCTGAGCGTTTCTGTGTTGACACACGGCGGCTTGATTGCACGACTACCACAATTACTTCTGCTTTCCACACAAGCTGCGAGTCAGACATCGGAGGCCCAGTTTGAGACGTGTTTTCGCAAAACTCGTTTCATGATGGTAATTACTCCCCCTTGCTGGCAGCGTTGGTGGATGCATTTTTTAGGTGTTGTTCTGTAATTAGTTGATTTAAGGATTTTCGGAATATGAGCTTGGCACACTTGTCAGAGCTGATGTTTGAAAGCAGAGTAACTGAAGTCTAATTACTCGTGATATTGGTTTTATAGGTATTCCCCATCACTGGTTAGAGAAGACCATGCAATTAGGTGCAGTCGTTTATTACACCTCGCTTTTCATTTGGAGGTGCTTTATGGCAGCCCTGAGAGTAATTCCAGGAGGAATTATTGAATGCCTCAATTGCGCCCGATTATTTATTTATTTATTTATTTATTTCTCCGCCTGTCCAACTTGTCCCTTCTCAGTAGGGATTTGTGTGTAAAATAATTCATTTTTAATGTGCTCACGTGAAAATGTGCAAGGTGCTGAAGGCGCAACCTGATCTCAGGAAAAAAATCATATAAGAATGATTTTGTTGGCTTTCGCAGCACTGAAATCATAAGAAAAGCTGCTAAACCCATCTTCAGCCTAAGCTTACCTTTCATACGAGCTGGCTTGGGCGAATTCTGACAAATTAGTATGTCTGAGATCAACTTGGAACTGGAAGAGTTGAAGTATTTTGATGTGTTTTTACCATGTATGAATCCACAGAGTGAAAGATTTACATGTACAGGTCCGAAATGGTTACAATTAACACATTTAATTTTTTTTATTTGCACCCATTAAGGCCTTATTACTCCATGACGTGCAAAAATACCTGATTATTTTGTAGTATACACTAAAAATATAACTGGAGTTTTGAGTAAACGGGTGTTTCTATAGTTGGGGTGCCGTTTGTGTCCTACTGATATTACTCCAGTGAGTTTATTTTACTCTCATATGTAAAGCAAAAGAAGTTAAACATGGCTAAAGTGTCCTTCACAACTACCCATGGGCATATTTCAGATAAAAAACTTTAAATATTATTGTAAAACAGCATTTTTCTTTTTTGCAAATTGCTAGTATAACTACAATTTACCTCAAAATATAATCATCAAAATGTATGACTCCATTAACATCTCATGCTGGAAACATCCTTTTCCACGAGTCATTTATTTTAGTTCTTTCTCTTGTTACTTGAACACATTCACTCCTCAGATATGTATGGAATATCCCACAAGTCACATGTTCAGCAGGAAATCGTTAATCCAAATTTCCTGAAAATCGTGACAAGGGGGAAAAAAAATGAGGTTATCTTTGGTCTTTTTGTCATATTGAAAGTAAAATATTAATAAATACATAAACAAACACATTTTAAATAAATCATTAGAATGTCCTTATGACATTAGCTTGGATGCTAGTTAAGCGCATTTTGCTATTTTGTTAATTTTGTGCTAAAATCTTTTTGCTCACTTAAGCTCACATACAGCCAGAGAAACCTTGTAGAAATATGAGATATTGTTGCCTGAGATGTGAGTTCTTATATCCAATGTTGAAAATGATGTTGGAACAAGCCACAATCTTGGAATCACTGCAGGAGGCCACATTTGGCTCCAGGACATTGACCATATGTATAGAAATACAGACTGCTAACCTGTTGAGTGTCTGTTATATGATTGGTACTGCTTTAAAGCAAGTCTTTTTGGAATAGCTGTACTATGACTTTTGACTGTTTTATGACAGGGACTGTGGAGATGTTTATTGTTTTTTACTATTAACAGTAGTAATAGCAGTAGTAGTAGTAGTAGTAGTAGTAGCATTTCCCAGCTCCTCTCGTTGCTTGTCTTGCTCCCAGAGCTCAGCTGGGCGTTATATATCCCCCACGCTTGTGTGATGAGCACAGCTCAGCGCCAATCTCATTTGTGCCCGGCGTGAAAAAAGCAGCCGTGCCAGGCACTGACTCGTCCAGCCCCTGTGCCCACCATACGGGCTTAGAGCCTCGGCAGTTGGCACCCCGACTCTGAGCAGAAGCTGCCAAGTTACTGCACCCATGGCCTCGTTTTGCCACCTGCCAAAGGAAAGCCAAATGCTACAGAATGATAAAGCAGGAACTCTGGACCGTCGCCCGTTTTATCGGACACGGGAATGAAAGGTGATGGTTTGGCACCTCTTTGACCCGCCATGTTTGGCATTCAATGAACAATTTCATCTGGAGGAAGGAAGTCCACCGAAGCTTCTATTGAAACCTGTAGAAAGCAGCATGAGATGGAGAATGTTCCCAGTTCATCAGTTTTGGCAGGGCTGCGTGATTTCGTCGAGTGATTGATTTCAGCGTTACAGTGTTGGTATTGGATTCCTGAGACGAAATGAAATACAAATCCGCTGTGAAACTCTCACGTTCAGAGTTATTCCACACATCACTTGCCAGTCCCAAAAAACTCTTCATGGGGAAAATCCATCAGTGATAGGCTACACCAGACCTCTCCAGCTTAATCCCCGCTTGGCAGCCGCACTCCGCAAAAGTTATTAACTCCGTACTAATTACAATGGCCCTAATAAGACCTGAGGTAATGACTCCATGAATGCAAATGCGCATTAAATTTTACACCCAAGCAGGCTTGACGGCATTGTTTAGACCAGAATGTCACCCCGGTGCGAGATCGTGTTGACTCAGACATTAATGGTGCTGAAAACTAAAACAGAAACATGACCGCAGTGGGGTTTTGTAGCAAACGCGGATCCAGCGCTGAAGTATCATTTTGGTGTCGAATAATTAAAAAGAATTCAAAGAATACACATCTCAATGTTACTTGTTGAGCAGTTCTCAAATCTGATTGGTCAGAAGGTGTTTTAAGTTTGTTAAACAGCAGCTTTGACAGTAATTATTTTAATGTACTCATTCTCTGGTATCAACATTCACATAAATAGATTTTTTAAAAAATGTGCTTAGTTGTTTTCTGTGAGGAGATTTATTTGTGAGGTTTATTTAGCACTTTTTGGAAGGAGTCTCCAGCGTCAGCACTTTGTAACAGTCAGATGGAAAGACTTCAGGAGGAAGGCCATTGTCGGTTTCTCAGTAACACGTCAAGCGGAAGCTGACAAAAACGTCTTAACCTGAACAAAGAGGAAAAAAAGAGAAGATGGCTACAGAACGACTTTTTTCAGTCTCTCCAGGATTTTGGGATTTTTGCGATCGCAGGAATTCATGCAACATCAAGGAAACTCTACGATATTCGCAAGAGCTTGCAATTTTTCAAAATTACCGCAGATTCGGGCCGAGACGCGCCATGTGACGTCATCACAACGTGCATTCAGTCAAACCCCCGCTTCGATTCACGTGCGCCAAACATGAGTACAGCTAAAAAGTCTTATTTATCAACAAACATCACTGCGAAAGGCCGTGCGGAACAATTTTGAGCGATTGCAATATCGCCAGTTCAAGTAGTTTTCCGCAAAAAAAAAAAGCACAAAAACTCAGCAAATTGCATTTCGGATTTTTTTCAAAGCCACAGCAGATTTTTGGCCGCAACAATCACAAAAAAACTCCGCGAGATCCTGTACGGACTGGTTTACAGCCACTATAATGTAAGTGATAACAGGAAGAAACGCGTCTTGTGGAGGTTCCACAACATAAAATGTAACTACAAACGGATAAAAAAATATGATATTTTGCTTTTTAATAAATACAAAAATTGTAAGCGTTGGCACGTTGCTATGATGTATGGGGAATCCAACATGAGACATGCTTTTAGAGGAAAATAATTAGTTTGATGTAGTGACAGTATTTATTTTCCCTCAGGAAAATACAGTACATCACTTCTGACCAAGGACCTTTAACTATTGCTACATATTTTTATACAATAATCTGGGCAAATGCTTTCAGAATAAGTTGTTCGATTTTCATAGTTTAATCTAACCTGTTTTAACTGTCCCTATCTTCATCTCAAAAAAAAGGACATACAGATACGAAAACCTTGATGTTTTTAAAATTCCGTGTTGGACAATTCAAACACTTTCACTCTTTTCATGAATTATGAAACCAAACAGAAGCCACAACATGGACTTCAGACATAATAGAATCAAAGAATCTGTGCTTTTCTGTTTATGGTATTTCTGTGGATTCTTCTCATGTCGAGGGTCTTCTGACTAATAGCTTAATCTTTATATCGCTGAACAATTTACTCATTATATGCAAAGGTCACTGCTTCTACAGAACGCTATGCATGACAAATATGAAGATTAAATCGAGGCAGGTAAGCATCTGTAGAGTTCTTGCCTGCCGTTCCCATGTCCCTTCAGATGAATCCGTTTGTCTTCGGTCTTTGAGACTACGCATTTGGCCAGAGTTCATCTTGAATATTGTTTTTTTTCTTTTCTTTTCTTTTATTAAAGGAAGGAAACATTGTACAGTTATCCTCCAATTTTATATTCCCCTCAATCCCCTTCCTTCAAAAACATGTCACATACAAATTAAAAGAGGATGAAATGATAAGTAGTTATATATCTAAAAACTACATAGTATAGTAAAGATACATAGTTATAGTAAAGATTTTTTTTTGTAGTACTGGTCCTTTTGTATAATGTGTGGACACAAACACACACACACACACACACACACACAGTGGCTTAGTGGTTAGCACGTTGGCCTCACACCCCTGGGGGTTGGGAGCTCAAATCTCACCTCCGCCCTGTGTGCATGGAGCTTGCATGCTCTCCCCGTGCTTCGGGAGTTTCCTCCGGGCACCACGGTTTCCCTCCCAAGTCCAAAGACATGCGTTGTATTCAAATGGTTTTCATGCATTTTAAAATTGCCTGTAGTGTGTGAATGTGTGTGTGATTGTGCCCTGTGATGGGTTGGCACCCTGTCCGGGTATGCCCCGAACCTATGCCTCGAGTCCCCTGAGACCCTGTGTGGGACAAGCAGCGTGGAAAATGGATGGATTGATAATAATAATAATAATAATAATAATAATAACTATTACTTGCATATATTTATTACATATATTGCTATTTATAAAATTTTGTCATTACTATATATTATTCCTATTTTTATTTATTATATATCACAGTATTATTTAGCACTTTGTTTAATGCCCTCTGAACTGCCTTCAGCTGCTATTTCCACATCCACTGTAATATAAATTACAGCAGAGTCTTCTAGTTTCTGCTTACGGTGCAATATACTGTGACCAAACACCAAGAAAAAACTCCATACTTGTAAATGTATATGGTGAATAAAATGATTCTGAATTAAAGGTGATACTGTAGAACTGTCCCCCGCGTCCCAAAAGCTAGATTTCTCTCTTGATAGATTTTTCTTCTATTGACATAAGCCATTTTTAAGATTATCCCAAATAACGCATTGTTTCAACCTCATGAACTGAACAATGCTCAAGATATATATATTTTTTTCTTCAGGATAATGACATTGTTGGAGTTAATCCATAGTGCTGCTGAATTCTCGATTTTGATTGGTTAGAAGGTGGTGATTCATTTTCCATAACAGCTGTCATTGAACACTCATTCTAATAAGGTATTGTTTCTATAGTAACATAGTAACTTTCACAGGGACGTGTATGTTGGAGCGATCTAAAACGGTGTGTAGTCGTTGATATGGTGAAGTTTCCTGTCAGTAGATGAAAGTCTTCAAGTTTCTCAGTAATATGTTGATAATAACACTGTTGTTACACAGATGTTCCAAAGCATTAAACGTAACTACTATATTAACGGCTAAAAAAAATGGACACATTTCCGGCATTGTGGTATCAGAGGAATAAAACACAACAGGGTTATAAAAAAAAAGAAAGAAAAGAAAGAAATCAGTGATAAAGTTGTTGTTGTTTTTTTGGTAACAGCATGCAATGTTGTTTTTTTATTTCTTACATAATGCACGCAATAATAATCAAAAACATGCTCAGGCCTCAGTGCAGTAAGGAATTCTAAATTAATAATGATTATATCAGCAGATTCAGATTAATTCTGTTGTTTGTGGATATTGTTTTATTTATCATGCTTGTTACATGAAAGCGGACATGTTAAAATATTAACCGAAGTATATTTTCACATTGCTATTAAACAAACAGCTTAACACGTGGAAATTGGGTTTATTTAACATGAAGCACAAAGATCTTCAAACATCTCGGGAGCTTCCAGAGCGTCAGCATGGCGTAATTGGAATGATGTAATTTTGCCTATGAAAGCGGTCTGAATTATGATAGTAAATAAAGATCAGATTTTTTTTATTAGTACTCAGTTTTCTTTTTTCCTTTAAATCCCAGGATGCTCAGAGTGTTCCTGGGGTGCTCTTTGGAGGTGTAATAGTTCTAGCCTGGGACCATTTTCAGAAGTGAAAGCCTCTATTGTAATGCTCTCTAAAGGTTTTAATAGAGAGAACACACCGAGGAATTCTTTCAGGGTTCTAGATACAACCTTTTCTCTGAGAACATGGATTGCAGTCAGATTTGGATACAAATAAAATGTGGTATTAACTAGGGGTGTAATGATTGGATGAGTTGGATCAATCCAATCAATTAAAAGGGCGGTTATTGAAATGACAAGTTATTATTTTTTTATTATAATGGATTATACATTGGTTATTATGGATTACAATTGATTATAAATTCATTGTTCTTGAAAAATCCAGGCAGCTGGTGTGGAGAGAGAGCACTGATCCAGTACCCAGACTAATGCCAACAAAAAAATGGTGGATCAGATCCATTTTCTGTATCGCTAATCCTACCCAGGGTCGTGGGTTCCTGGTCAACCTGGACAAGGTGCCAATCCATCGCAGGGCACAATCGCACACACACACACACACAACTTAGAGATGCCAATCAGCCTACAATGTTTTTGGACACAGGGCACACAGGCCAGAGGCGGGAATCAGGCCCCCAACCGTGGAGGTGCGAGACGAACATGCTAAGCACTAAGCCGCCATGCCCCCCTGGTGGATCAGATATCAGGGAAAAAAAGAAGAGCAAATGAAATCTGATCTTGTAACAATTGGAAACTATAGATACTAGTTTTGTTTCTGTCTTTCTTCTTTTTCAGTGAAGTTTACATATAAAGAAACATTATTTTGATTTTGATTTTGATTGTTTATATTTATAATATATTCTTATATTGTTTATATTTCTATGTGAATTTGTGTGAGAATTTAACTGAGTAAAACAAAGCTGCGGTTTTGTCGAAGTCATGTTTTTAGCAGTGTGAAGTGAAAGAAGAAAACCTTCTTGAAGCTCAGCAGTTTTTGAAGAAAAAAAAAGAAATATTGGATGAATACCGATATCGAATGATTCTCACGGCTCTGGTATCGGTATAAATATCTGAAAAGAAAACGTGTAAAAAAAAATTATGCATAGTTTAAACTGATGTGTAAACCGGATAGCAAGGTGATTTGATATTTAATATAGTCCTTCATGTAAACATCATTCACAAATTAATAGCAGTCCGACCTCCGATTCTGGGTTACGTATCGATCAGAGACTCCTAAATTAAATCATATCACGTCGTATCGTTATCACAAGATTCGGTATCATCAGATATAGGATTGCTTATGAAGCAAAATCGTATTGTATGGTGTGAAAGCCTGAGGCTTACACCCTGAGTATTGACAATACCTTAATTCTTGCCCAGTTTGTTTATTTGGAGCTTGATCATCAGCCAGAACCTCACACATTCCTGTCTCCTCGGCCACGTTCTCAGATGCCAGAGACAAAAGCGTGACTTTGTTGCTCGTTACCAGAAAAATCGCTCATTCATGTACCTTTATTCCCATGCAAGAATCAGCTGCTTTACATTGCCCTCTGGAGCACCTTCAAGATAAGTGAGCCTGGCTACAGGAGCTTTATCCTTAATGCCCCTTTCTTTAAGTGAATCCCTGGATTACATCCTTGAGCCTGGCCCCCCATCACACACACACACACACACACACACACACACGCACACACAGAGAGTTAAATTCAGAACGATGGAATTCAAATGAGGTAGTGATGCATACAGAAAACCCAGTATCTGCATTCACAGTGAGTGTGATTACAAAGAATACACAGAATACACAAAATACACTCATGGAGCTGCTAAAGAGAAAAGACATGGTTCTGAATCCATGAGAGAATTTCAATTGGCTCAAAAACGAGCAAAAAAAAAAAAGCACGTTCAGCTAATTTCTTTTTATAAAACCAGATTCCCCGATTTTTTATTTTTTTTCCCAGCCGCAGGTTTAAATAGTGAGAATTTATGGTGTTGAGAGCGAGAAGAAGAAGACAGGAGGTCTTTTTATGCCCAAGAGGGAAATATGGGCGCTGACATTTTGATGGCCGTGTGTGATGCTCTCTAGTTTGAGGTCCAGGTTAAGTTTTCTCTTCGCTGAGCTGGAAGGAGTGACACGATGGGTCACTCCCAGGGGAGAATGAGCTTAAGACAGGAAAAAGGAGCAAGCTTAGATAAGAAGTCGCACTGTGTATTGAGAAACAGAGATGTCTGTTTTGCTGTGTGTCTGGCATGTCGGGCTTTTTATCTATTATTTTAATTTGACTTGACTTTAGTTCACGAGACGTCATCAACAATGGCAATGACAGGTCTATTACTTTAGTTCATCGGAGTGTGTGTGTGTGTGTGTGTGGGGGGGGTGTATAGAAGTGTCTGTTACTCTGTTACTCCGTTCACTTTGTTCATTTTCATCCTTTTTTTACAATTTTTTTTTTTATTTCTAATAGTAGATATTCATGCATAAATAAACAGCAAATCTCACTGATGTGAAGAATTTTTTTTTCTGACAGCCTCATTGTCATGCCACGCTGAGATATGATTAATATATAATGATTATAGTGGCTCTTTCTTTGCACGCTTCCTTCAAACAGATAATGCCAACCCCACTACCGTGCCAAACCTCAGGCGAATTTCATGTTCATTTCTCTCTCTCTCTCTCTCTCTCTCACTCTCTAGCATCTCCTGTCTGAGGTGTTAGCGCTGAAACACTTGCGGTGTAGCAGCGCTTTAATTGAGCCGACACCTTCCTTTCCAGCGTCACCTGAACCTTCAGGCACTTGGTGTGTGTTGCAGTTAAAAGTCAAAGCTTTTTTTTTTTAAACTTTCTTTTTTTCCCCCTGCAACTAAGACGTAGGAATTGTAAACATATCATCATATCACAGTTTTTAGTGCATTATGGTGTCTGATTACAGCTTCACATTTTCACGAAGGGTGACATTAAATGGCATTTAAGACAACAGCGACAGTTTAAGTAAAAAAAAATCAAAAAAATCAAATCATAATAAAAATATCAAATTCAAGCTTGAATTTTATAACAGCCCTATTCTTTACCCATGAAAGGGGCAATTTGTAATTTTTAGAGCCTCTTTGTCTCTGTGAGGTGAATTGCTGTTGCAGAAAACACTTTGGTTGAAGGTATATATATATATATAGATATGCCTCTTGAGTTTCATCAACAACAAAAAAAAGCAGGCAGGATTGTGGGCGGAGCTAATTCCAGGCCCAGAAAAATGAAAACATAAGCTTTAAATGAACAAACTATCCAAATCCATCACATATTTTTCCCCTAAGGTACATTTTTGAAAATTATACATTATAACAGGCCTAAAAACAACTTTAAAGTTCCCCTTTAAAGAAGTTTAAGGCGTTTTATTTGTACCTGCCCCTTATGTGTTATGGACATTATGGGACTGTACGTGAGAATAATAACATTTTGGAGATATTCTCAGTCAGAGAATAGTCACTCGAGTACTTCATCACTCTGACTTCCTGTTTCAGAAGAAAAAGACGTAAGAAGCTGTCTTCATGGGAACTTTAATAGCGTGTCTATTTTTTTTTTTTACCTATTTAAGTGGCTGGAGCATCTATTCAATGTGCATGTAGTTCTTTCTAGAAAGAGTGAATGTTGGACCATTGAGTCTGGTGTATTTAAATTAAAGGCATCAATAGATAGATCAATATTTAAATAGTTTTTCACGTAGAGTTTGAACGAATTTACACTACCAGGACTCAACGTTATTGTCATATATCATGGCGGTAACTCTGGACTTCATTTCCCAGCAGCCACTGCACCATAATACATCACTCACATGACCACCTGCACCTGTATCACGTTTCTGGTTAACGAGCACTCCTATATATAGCCACTGTTTGTACTGCTTCTTTGTCTCATGTAAATTGTCTTCTATGCGTTTGTCCATGCTGCCATGTTTAGTATTTGCCAAGTTGTCTTTGTTTTGTTGTTTGTTTGTTTATTAAACTGTTTGGAAATCTGCGATTGCTTCCGCACCTACCTTTGAAATGTGACAATCCTGAGTATGTATTAATATACTTTCTCGTTAAAGAAAGTCCCAGCTTTGTATCAAGCTTCCCTTTTACACGATGGAGCTCCGTTAGACTTTCAGCTTCAGAAGGATTTCAAGCAACGTTAACACGGCAGGAGAAAACGTCATCCAGTCCCCGATACTGTGGGGTGGTGTGTGTGTCCTGTCTCTGCTTTGCCTTCATCAGCTCTTGGCATTCACTTATTATGCTAAGTCTGAGTAACATACCTGTTCGAGATCAATTTCTCCGTTCGCGGGCGCACGCTTGACTTTCGATGCTGCACATGTTTGCACCTTGGCTTGGCATTGATATTTCGCCATCGATTCGCTCCTGCTCATTTCTCGCCTCTTCCCAGCGCCTGATGGCCCAGTTGTGTTTAACCGGTTTCTTTGTCATGCGGCAAAGATGGATGTGACATTGTCCGCAATTGCCCGCCTGAGAGGGTAAGTGTTAATGAAGCCATTAGCGGAGTCCGGCTGAGGAAAGAGAATGGCAAAATTACCATTATTCTGTAGCCATTAAGTTGTAATCTGCCACCTTCTTTAGCTCTCTGACGCTCCTCTCTTTCTCTCTCTCTCTCTCTCTCTCTCTCTTTTACCCAAGAAGCCTCACTGATCCACTACTGCTTGCTCGCCTTCATTAATTCATTTGTTATCAAAAGCACTTTAAAATGACCATTTCTTATAACGTATCTTATAATTGTAATTACCACTCACATTGTCTTCCCATTGCACTCTTTCCAAGCCAGACCTAGTTAGAGTGGAAAAAAGCAAGTGGCCATGCAATTCATAAATCTTATTAACATGAAATTTCTTCTTTTTTTCTTTCTTTTTTGTCCCCCCCCAGAGAGGAACTCATTTGGTTCCCACAAAAGCAGAGAAAATAGTCGTGGCCACAAGTTATAACCTCGAATTGGTTGAAAGTTTTGCACTAGTGAATGTTCCAGAAAGCCTGCAGTACGACAAGCTCCCTGTTTCCTGATGGACTGTGACTAATTTCGACTCGGTTTAATTAGTGAGAATACCTCTCCGGCACACGTCTCTGTTGACTGGGGAATGGGAGGTCTTTGTTTTTTCCTTTTAGAGATTAAATCCAGGATGGCTTTTCAGGAACGTTAACAGCCTTCCGTCAGATGCTTCAAACTTCAAGTCATCTTCAGCTAATGGTTAATTATTTGTGATGTGTTTAGTGATTAGTAGTTGTCTGCTGTGCTGACATCAGTGATGTTTAATAGGATAATTTTTTTTTTATTATTAATCTCAAAGATAAGCGTAAGTAACAGTCAGATTAGCGGCAAAAAACAAAAGAGCAAGAGATTATTTTCTCATACTGACCATGTTCCAAGGAAGTCATCCATCAGGTTGCAGGGGAGCCTGGAATCTATCCCAGGGGCACAAGGCAGGGGACACCCAGGACAGGGTGCCAACCCATTGCAGAGCACACTCGCACACTACGAACAATTTGGAAATGCTAGTAGGCCTAGAACACATGTCATTGGATTGAGGTAGGGAGCCGGAGTACCAGGAGGAAACTCCCAAAGCACAGGGAGAACATGCAAGCTCCACGCTCACAGGGCAGAGGTGGGATTCGAACCCCCAACCCCAGAGGTGCGAGGCAAACATACCAACCATTAAGCCACCATGCCCCCCAGGAAAGTCATATTAAAAATACATCCAACATAGAAATAATGGCGATATTGCTGCAAACCGGGATTCAAAGTCCCAGAGTCGAGTTATGACTAGTTTGCTATCTGCAGGATGACAAACACAATGGCGATGATGGCATCAAAGTTATTAGCATAAAAGTTGAAGATTTTTAGGTAGAGATGAAGCGAGGTCTAATTCCCACTATCACCAGGCGCACTATTAGTCGATCAGCATTCTAGGTAACTTACGGAACTGGTAACCAAAGTGAAACTAGACAGAGCAGTTTAAACTAAAAGTCAATGCAGAATTTCATTACTGGACGCTGTTGAAAATCACGTGTATTATAAAAACCAATATGCATGATTCCACTAAGAATGTTATTATGTGGGAAATATGAAATGTACTTCATTGGTGGAAATAATGTCTAATATGCGAGCTTAATTACTTGTAGCTCAGAAAGGAAACATACAAATCCATGAAGGAAAAGTGCCAAGAGCAAAACAAATATATTGGCAGTCAATGAAAGCCAGAGACACACACACACACACAGAGGAGGGAGTACTTTCTGGTGGTAGAAATCTTTACTGGGTATGTCACTAAGGAAACTGTGTGTGCAGACAAATCTCAGGCCCCTCAATACATATTGATTGGAACAGGATCAGGTTTGTGCTCCCAATTAACACTGTACACTTTCATTAAGGTCATATTAGACACAGTCACTGGCCGCTGATTGGTGCCTAAGAATCCAGAAAACTGGGAAATCAATTCCAAGCCAGAGACGTCTTGCTCACTTCGCACCACCATGACCAAGAAATCCAATCAGTCACATGAATAAACACATTTTTCACTCTGGATTAGATGCTTTTCCTGTGGACGTAGTGAACTCTGTAGGTTTCTATTAATTCATATCCACACTGGTAAATGATGGGAGAATTGAGTGTGTTAAAAAAAAAAAAAAAGGGCAAGGAGTTAACCCAAACATACTCTATTTACATGGTGGCAAATTTATATGGTTAGTTATATGTTAACCCTGTGCATCTGGTATCTAGGGGTGTTTGAAATGTTCATGGTATGATAACCTAGCGTAAAAATATCACAGTATTAAACGACCATTAGAAAAACAATTATAAAAATGTAAACAATTTATAGAAAGTACTTTATTCCTTAGGATATCTTTATACAAAAGTATCTTTGCACATTCTTGTAAATATCCATCCATCCATTTTCCAAACCACTTATCCTATATAGGGTCACTGGGATGCCTGGAGCTTATCCCAGGGAACTTGGGGCTTTAGGCGGGGGATACCCTGGACAGGGTGCCAACCCATCACAGCACATTCACACTACAGATAATTTGGGAATGCCAATCAGCCTATAACACGTCCTTGAATTGGGGGAGGAAACCTGAGTACCCAGAGGAAACCCCCGCAGTACGGGGAGAACATGCAAACTCAAACCCCAGCCACGGAGGTGCGAGGCAAACGTACTAACCACTAAGCCACCATGTTCCCTGCTTATAAATATGTAACACAAAAACCAAAAGAAAACAAAAAGATTGCCCTAAATGTTCTTCTTTCTTTCAAAGATATTTTCGAGAAAAACTTTTTACACTGTCAGTATTTATCATGTTGTTATAAGTTGAAAGAGAGAGTGGCTGGAAGAAAACATAGCACTGTTTAGTTGAAATAGTTGTTTATGATTCAGTATTGTCGAATAGTTGATAGTTTTTAGGTTTTCTTCTGCTCAGCAACGTCATGTTCTTCTGTACTGTGTATGATAACATTCCAAACATGCTAGGAGTGGCAGCAGAGGTAGTAATGTAAGTAGCAGATTACACAGCCAAAGGCTATTCGGTGCCATCCTCATCCACCACACCAATAAAACCCGAGGTTGCTGTTGTATGATTTGTGGAAGTCCAGAGGGATAGGTTTGTGAACATTTTGGAGAATCGCAGCTGGACACGATAAACTTGGGAAGTAGTGGATTAAAGAACGACAAAATTAACAAATAAAATTAACAACAGTCCATTTTAATTGAATATTTTGACAAAGTCAGTCAGTCCACGAGTCACTATGAAACCCTGAATATCCACGGTTGTATCTTAGTTTTCATAAACTTAACACTGACAGAAGTAGCTATAAGTGCTAATAATGGGTACTTTAAAATGATTGTGTATGTAATGCATAAAGTCTAAACATGTAAATGAAACCGTTTTGTGCATCCGGATGTGATGTTGGCTTGCAGAGATGGAATCAGGCCCAGTGGGGGTGGTCAGGGATTGAAGTCAGCGTTTTTTCTGGCTATGTCTATTTGACTTTCTCTGTCTCTCTGTCTCTCTCTCTCTCTCTCTCTCTCTCTCTCTCTCTCTCTGGCTCATTTGTCCCATGTGAGTATATTTCACAGGCCCCTCGCCCGTGGCCAGCCTCCAGGGCACCACCTGAATGGTATCTACTCTTTGCAGGAATGCCATGCCCCACTGCACTCTGGGTGTGGGTGGGGTGAATGGTGGGTGTTTGGGGGAATTGAAAGCAAAACCTCTGTGGCTGGAGATAAGGGCAGCCTGGCGGTGTCATGGTGTACGAAACTGGGCAGAACCACAGCAGTCTCTGAAACATATCTGTAACTAACGGTGCCTAATTTACGGCACCTATAGTTTTATATAAGACAATACTATACTAGGCATTTGAGCTCAAGTTCATGCCGCTAATAAAGCGCCAAGACCCTTTGTTTGGTTGTTTACAGTGGCGTGCAAGGGGACACCATCTGTGAAATATTTGGTCATGCTAGGGCTTTGGGTATTGTAACTATTTTCAAAGAGCCTTACAATAACAATGTTCTCTTTAAGCCAGATCCACGACATGCTGTTTGTTTTCTGTCGGAACAGAAGGAAAAAAGACTCGAGCTGGAGCAGGGCCACTAAGCACACCAAGCCACAAAAGCCTTGTTTTTTTTTTTTAGTTTTTTTTTTTTTTTTTAGTTCAATGCCATCTTTTTCTCCAAGTTGGAGCTTGTAATGAGTCTTGCAGCACTGAAGAATCACAACATTTCATGGAGGAAGATTATATGGAAAATGACAATAAAACAGAATCGACTATAGATATAGACCATGTGCTTTGTTATGCACAATTGCAGCTGTCATTAACTATTGGCCTCTCCTCTGGAGTGCCTGTAATGGTTATGGAACATAAAGGCCTGTTTTATTACTCTGATAATGTTGATTTTATAGGAAAAGCAGCATGCTCAGACCGTAATTCAACTTATGGGCATTCCTAGAGGACTGGAGAAGATGTACTGTATCATTTGCCTTCAATGTAAACAATGTTAGCAATGATCAAAGAAGAAGGATGAACGCAGAGGCACGGGGACTGACCAATTATAGGAGGTCAGAGGTCTGAGTATGGTGCATGGAGCAAAGGTGAAAGATCAGGACGTGCTTAAAATGGTAGAAGCAAAAAAATACCCTGACTGCTACTGAATCACTTTAAAGCAGAGGGGATGAAGTATGAGTATGGTGTATTTGCTAGCTTCCTGAATTGAGGTGCTAGCTTTACTACTACATGAAATTCATAAATCCATTAGCTAAATTCACAGGACAAGTGAAAGCTCCAGTCACATGTTTTGTTTGCCTAGAAATCTGACTAGACTAAAAGGTGGTCGCTATCTTTATATCATATATGGTGAGCTAGTTAGTTAGATAAGTGCATTAAGTCAGACTAAGGAACTCGACTAGCGTCTGATATCGACTAGCGTCTTAATGTTCTCTTGATGTGTTTAACCATGAGGTGACTGCATGTTGTGCTGGCAGGAGAGTTTGCATGCTGCATTTTATTCAAAATGAGTAGCTCATGCAATATTCGTGGTCTAGAGGTGAGTCACCCAGCTGTAACATAGTGTAGCTACACACCAAATGAAACTTGTTTTGTTTTGTGGAAGTCAATAAGAATTTTTTTTTTTCTGGTCACTGAATGTACAGGTTCACTGGGAATAAAAAACAAATAACCCAGATATGAAATTTGTTCATTGTGGGTGCTTAGGCTACTGATTTACCCACCCTTGTTAGCATATGATATACAGAACATTCGATTATTTGGTGATGGGTAAAAATAATTTTTAAAAAAGTTCAGAAAAGAACAAATAATTCCCCCGTCGTGGAGCACGGTAAAATCCTGTCGAGCTGTTTGAGACAGACTAGTCGAGTGGGTGGAGGAACCTGACAGTGTGTTTCTGACAGGACTACCAGAGTTAGTGGATAGGATGATGGGCTAAACACTTATTACACCTCTCTCTAGAGCCAGCAGCACTGAATACCTCAGGCTAGCTGTGAGGCTTGAGTAGAGCAGCAAAAGAGCCTCGATGGCACCGAGCTGTACGAATAACATGGCTGCATTTGATATGCCATTGGCAAACATGTCAGATATAGGACTAGGAGAAGCATTGGCAACCCTCACCACTCATTTTACAGTGTAAGAGAGCTTTTTAAAAGCAAAAAACAAAAGCCAGTGATGTTTATCGCATTTGCAAACAACATGTGTTGCAAGAAATTGTGATCCACAGCACGCCATCCACTCGAACAGAAGATATAAACATCCTCTTCACATGGGGCGCAATTAGTGGCAACAGGAGCCTGGTTGGCGAGAGTGGGCGCTGGCGTGAGCTACAGTGGGCACTTCTTGCTAAACTGCTGTTTGCTCTCGACATAGCACTTCAGAAGAATGGGTATACATCGGGGGTTCTGTAACCCCTGACAGAACACATTAGGCACAAGTTGATATCACTTGCTTTGGGATTAAACCCAATCAATTCAAGTGACAGGCAAATAGGCGAATTACTACAAGACCTCAATAATAATTATAATAACTTTAAAAATGGTGGGCTGTAATTTTCACCACTTTAACTAATATCAAAAATTGCTGAACCCCTAGATATTCCTCATGGATCCTTGGTGTCCCTGGACCCCACTTTGACAACCTTTGGTATACACAGTGAATACAATGAGGATGTGGTGTTTATGTGTCTACTGGCAAATACATACAAAAGAAGCTATTTCAAGTGTATATATATATATTAAGTGCGTGCATTTGACCGACAACTTTATGTGCAAATAGGTATCCTGACAAACCCAGATGTTTCTCCAAATTCCTAGAACCAATCTTTTGCCACATGTTGTCCCTAGCTTCTTCAGTTCTGCTCTCAAAACTTTAATAGCTACCTACCATCCTGCCTATCCTGCCATCTTATCCTGCCATCAGTCCCTCCAGGATTTCACAATTTTGCGATCTCAGAAAGTAACGCAAAATCAAGCAAACTCCACAATTTTGGGAGGACCTTGCACGTTTTCAAATCGAGCGTTTTTAGCCGCAACAATCACAAGAAACTCTGCGAAATACTGTACGCACTGTATCATTTCTTTTCGGAGCTGCACAACAAATTTCGGTGTACATCCAATGTGCGATGACATTAAAGGCATTCAGTTCAATTCAATACACGACCTCTCATTACATCTCTATTTACATTATGAACCTATCATTATGAGACTTTACGAGAAAAATAAACCTTGGAAGGAAGTCGCGGCGATCGTTGATGCCTCTGGTGAGTGTAGCTTTGCTAATCTGCCAACGAAGCTAGTACGAATCCTAGCATGTGATGTAAATCAAACAACCAATATTCCCACTCATTAGTGCATTATTCTTTTTACTTTGGGTTTAATGATTTAGCTTTAGAACATACTGTATATCTACTGCTGATTCTCATGTGTCTCAAAGCAACCAAACCCACACCAAAAAAAAGCGCCGGACAGTGCACTGACACAAACAAAAAACATTAGCAGTCGCTACACAGCAGCAAGAGAATAACTATAAGTGATATGAGCGGCTAGTGTAAACATATGATCAGGAAAAAGCCTGTTTAATAGCTGTTTATTGAGGTCAGATTAATGTTTCATTATGGGATGTTTCCCTGTTTATGAGAGTCCCACGTTGTCAGCGATGACACATTTTTATGACAAAATGTGTTACTGGAAATGGCTGCGGCTGCAATTTTTGATGAATGCCTCCATAACGTGCAATAGATGCATTGTTATCAGACGGAGCAGCCAAAATTGCAGTAATTAGGTTGCGAAATTCCCGCCTGTTAGGGGAAGAGTAAAAGGGCATATATTTGCCTATTAAACGTTATAAAAATGTTTTATGAAATCTCAAGGCAACACTGTTGGAACTGTGATTATTTATACAGTTCTGTCTGCACTCCCATTTCGTTTTAACGACGCCGGCGCTAATTACAGGAGCCGACAGCTGAATGTATGTCATTGTGTCGGGCAGATTTTATAGTCCTCGTATATGATAGATCTGGATGTGCGCCACGGCTCCCCCGCCTATCGCCCGCGAGCGGATTTCAAAGGGTTCCTAAGCAGCCCTATCAGTGCAGTTAAATGTCGGATTGAAGACAATTGAATTTGCACCGAGCCTCCCTGCGAGGAATCAATATATGGTTTTATTTCTAACATTTCTTCATTATTATTGATGGCAGATCCCTCCCTCATTGTATTTACCTGTTTGCAAACATTAAGTTTATGCAACGCTATGTGCTGTTGAAAAATGTTCTTTTCCCCCACCCCACCCCCCCTTATCTTATCTAAAAATACTTTGACATCTTGGATCTATGTTCTGACCTCTTTTGCTTGGCGTCCGTCCAAATTCTCTGCTGCATATCAATTACCGTTGCCTGCTGGATGCTTCCAGAAAAAAAAGATGAGGTCGCTACAGGAAAGGAAATCTCCTTGGTATCAGCTTTTTTTTGCCCCACAACAGTGATTCAGTAAAGGAATTCAGTTTCCTCTTGACTTCCCTGTGCGATAAGCCACCCTCGTTTACAGTTCGTGCTTGTTTACGCACTCCGAGACAAAGAATACTAAAAAATTACAACAATGAAGTACTCAATATATACAAATTGTGTGATTTTGGAAAGAAAATGGAAGCTCAGAAAAGAACATGTGAAGCGATGCTTTCCAAGCCCGGGCGGCATGTAACAGGCTGTCACACTTAAAAACACTCTTTATTCGTTTAGATTTACAGAACACAAGTGCTCTCCGTGCTCAATTAGCTGCACAGTGTATCTTGCCATGATAATGAGAAGGTTTAAGAGATGTTGTGGTCTTTAGTGGTCTGTCTGGAGGTGTGGATGGACGGCACTGATATAGAAATGAACCAAATACATAAGTACATGGGTTTGCACAGTTAGAACACTTGCCATCACCGTATAATTATTAGATGATTAGATTATATTATGTTGTAATTATATAATTAGATGCTATTCCTCCAAGGCAAGTAGGGTTAAAGCAGGAAATAAACATATGATTGCTAGGAGACTGTATATAGAGGAGATGAAACAACTTTTTATTGATGTAGGAAATATACAGTGGTAATAAACCAGTCCATGCAGGATTTCATGGAGTTTTATTTTTTGTGATCCTTGCGGCCAAAAATGCTCGATTTTGCTGCGGCTTTTTTCAAGATTTGTGAAAAAATTTGTTTTTTCACTTACTATTTATTTATTTTTTTTTACATGAAATTGCTTTGCACTGTCTTTCGCAGTGATGTTTGTTGGTAAACGAGACCTTTTAGCTGTACTCGTTCGACGCACTTGAGTCGAAGTGGGATTTGGCTGAATGTGCGTTGTGATGACGTCACATGACACGTCTCGGCCCAAACCTGCGTCAATTTTGAAAACTGGCAAGCTCCTCCGAAGATTGCTCAATTCTGCGTCAATTTCTCCGCCCACAAATCCTGTACAGCGATCTGGAGTGTGCAGAGAAGCTGCCGCACCCGAGAGCACTTCAGTTCAGCGAGCACTGAGCACTGAGACACAAGTTATGCTAAGAAATGGCATAGCATCTTAAACATAAAAACACAACAGCAACGAACATAAACAGCGCTAAATAAAATGTTCCATGATGCCCCTGATTGATTAATACTAAGTTACTCGTTTCAGTATCAGGGAGCGTGTTATGAACAAGAACAGTAAGGGTTAACGAAATACGTGTACTCATACTCGCTATCCATCGCAGATTTATACATTTATGAATCCAATGACTAGAACTGACCAAGTATCTTTATACTGAGGATTTATTGGTTCATTTTACTTTGTTTGCCTTTTAAAGCCCTCTCTCCATGCCCGAAGTCGTCCCCTTTTGCTCTCCAGACAGAAGATCGTGAGCACTGCTCACCCCTGCACTACACATCTCCTCTCATCTCCTCCTCTTTCTTTTTCCCTCTGTATTGACCCTGGCCGGGGCTGTCCAGGTGGTTCTAGCAGCTGTGGATCAGGCTGCATGACTCTTTCCTCTCCTGCCTCCGCCACAGCTGGGTGTACGATGGACGGCCGTGGGCTATAAATAGGACACAACGGAGCATGTCTAGGAACATGGAGCTCAGGGGGTGTGTTTTTTTTTTTTTGCACATGTAGGTGTTTTAGATTGAACGGTGGGCCGCGACTGAGGCATTTCTCTCAGTTAGTGTGGTGTGGAAACAGATGCTCTGTCAAGCCAGTCTAAATAGTCTGGAGTAGAATCGGATAGATCTGCTCTTAACCTTTCATCCTGGACAGGCTACTATGTTTTAGGCTACTATGTATACTAAGTTTTAGATGTTGAGAGTGAAAAACAAAACAGTAGTTTGGTCACACGTAACGAAGAGATAATAACGAAATGATGCTCAGGGATATTCAGAGAATACTTAACCCTTTTGTGCATGGTGTCCACACTCATGGACAGTCAATTTAAGGCTCTTTGCTATGTTTTAGGAAAATATAAAAGGTAAATCCACCCATTTTCCATTTCACTTATCCTGCACAGGGTTGTGGGGATCCTGGAGTGTATCCCAGGGAACTAGGGGCACAAGGCAGGGAACACCATTGATTGAGAGTAGCAGGACCCAATCGCACACACATTCACACACTATGGACAATTTGGCAATCCGCCTACAAAGCATGTCTTTGGACTGCGGGAGGAAACTGGTCATTTTTTTTATTTAAAAAAGGACAGCGACGGCACTTGTGACCTTTCTCATAAATCATTACGAGCTGGATTTTGCGTGTTTTTAGTTTATATAGTGCGCTTGAAAGTGATGTCATGACAATACTCGCTGATAATAACTCTAATTAGCGTGCTAACTGTAGTTGAACTAGCGTTTTGTGTTTATGGGTGGGAAAAGGGGCGGGCCGAAAGAGTAAAATTTCAGCTCCACCTACTCTACGTAACCGATAGAGACCTGATCTTGACAAATTTTGAGAAATCTTACCTAATGCACCTTTTAATCCAGTAGCAGAAAATGTCACCTCGATGACTCGGTGTGACTCACTGAGATTATTGTGCTCGTTCTATGTCTGGGGGAACGAGGCCCAGCTGGAGTACTGGTGAAGTAGTGTTCTAAGCATGAAGGGCAGCCATTTTGCTTCCAGGTTCCGCAAATCACAATCACAGATTACTTTGCAGCACATTACACCCACCTGCAAACCACAGCATTCTGGGATTGAGCCCCAAGTCTCATTTATTTCTTTTTCCATTTCAGGTTCACATTATTCTTGCAATTCACCACTAAATCAGACCTTTTATGTTAGTTTATTTTTCCTCTCTACCAGAAATGCTCAATGCTTGAATGTTCAATTCTGATTGGCCATAAAATGTTGACTAATTTGCTGACTAACAGCAGCTTGAAGAGTAGTTCCAGCTGTAAGGTTTATATCAATGCACTCATTCGAAAATCTTCAGGACAGATGAATTTCCCGTTTTCTCAGTGCTTTTTTTTTCTCTTCCTTCTAACTCTTATTAACTATGAGAGAGAAAAAAGAGACACTAGTGAGGAAACTGTTTAAACTTGTCATAACATAATTATAAAAGGGATAACAGGTATTAACTTTTGTTTTGCCGACATTCTACAACATTAAATGTCACTATAAATGGATAAAAAAGTCAAATATGTCACTTTTTAATAAATGAAAAATTGTAATCCTTTTCAAATTGCTGTGGTAGAGGAATAAAACATGTTTCTTTACATAATTTATATTATAATTACATATTATAGTGTTCATATGATTGATCAAAATCGAAAGCAGGGTAATGCATGTGAATGTGGTCATTTAATGTAATATATTATATATAGCATTTTATAAACGATCCGTCAAGGTAAAGCTCTTCATTCTAGTGTCTGCATGTCCTCACTTGACAATTCATTAGAAAATGGTCAAACTGTGCTCCAGAGATCAGAGACCCAGTGTGTATGTATGTGAGTCTCTGAGAGAAAGTGAGCTATACAGGTCTCCACTCTGGCATATATCCTCATTAGCTGCTCTAGAGACAGTCTTTGTAGCGCATGACCTCTGACCTTTGGGCCGGGTGACGGATGCTGCGGTGCCGCTGGTTGTCAGCTGGCTGGCATTGTGTCTGCTCCGGTCTGCCCACTCTGCTCTTCACACACATCCATTTTCTCCTCAGTATGCACTGTGCTGCAATAATAACTCCACGCTGCACTGAGCCACTCACATCACACTGTAGAGACACACACACACACACACACACAGACAGGGATGAAACGGTTACCAGTTTCACAATAAACCGTGATAAAATTCCCCGACGGTTAATATTGCCATTATGGCAATGGCATATGGCAAAGGCATTATGGTTAGTGACATTTAGTGACATTTAGTTATCATTAAAACCGTGCGCGATTATCGTGATATGTAAAAATCATGGTAAATTCTGTCCACACACTCCCAGCATGAGTCTGAGGCAGGCGCAGCACGCAACATTGCTTTTTGAGCATGAGAATGGATGGTACAATTAAAAACTGAACGCGTCTGCTCAATTCAGCATGAACAGAATGAGTCATAGTCGCAGCACAGATCAGCAGGAGTCAGATTTCATATCACGTGACGAGAGTGAGGCAAGCTGAGTGACAGGAAGAGTGAGGCGAGCTGGGTGACAGGAAGAGTGAGGCGAGCTGACTGACAGGAAAAGTGAGGCAAGCTGACTGACAGGAAGAGTGAGGCGCGCTGACTGGCAGGAAGACTCAGGCAAGCTGACTGACAGGAAGAGTGAGGCGAGCTGACTGGCAGGAAGACAGGCAAGCTGACTGACAGGAAGAGTGAGGCGAGCTGACTGGCAGGAAGACTCAGGCAAGCTGACTGACAGGAAGAGTGAGGCGAGCTGACTGGCAGGAAGACTCAGGCAAGCTGACTGACAGGAAGAGTGAGGCGAGCTGACTGGCAGGAAGACTCAGGAAAGCTGACTGACAGGAAGAGTGAGGCGAGCTGACTGGCAGGAAGATTGAGGCGAGCTGACTGACAGGATGAGTGAGGTGAGTTGACTGACAGGAAGGGGGAGACGAGCCGACTGACAGGAAGAGTCAAGCGAGCTGACTCACTGGAAGAGTGAGGCAAGCCGACTGACGGGAAGAGTGAGGCGAGCCGATCAACATTTTGGGAAATGCACCCATCCATCCATCCATTTTCCATACCACTAATCCTACACAGGGTTGCAGCGAGCCTGGAACCTATCCCAAGGAACTCGGGGCACATAGACAGTGTTCCAACCCATCACAGGGCAGAATCACACACACATTCACAAGCCCATTCAGACACTACGGACAATTCAGAAATGCCAGTCAGCTTACAGTGCTTGTCTTTGAACTGAGGGAGGAAACCGTAGTACCTGGAGGAAACCCCGAAGCACTGGGAAAACACGCAAACTCCACACACACAGGGCAGCGCCGGGAATCGAACCCCCATCCCCGGGAAGTGCGAAACAAACGTGCTAACCCCCCGATTTTGCGATCACAGACATTAACACAAAGTCAAGCAAACTCTACAATATACAGAGGAGCTTACAAATTTTCAAAATTACCACAGATTGTCCACAGCTTCAGGCCGAGACGTGTCATGTGACGTCATCACGACCCGCATTCAGCCAAAGCCCTCCTCGATTCACGTGCGTCGAGCATGAGTACAGCCAAAAGGTCTCGTTTACCAACAAACAGAAAACCAAAAAGTTCTCTGAAAAAGAAAAAAAAAGCACCAAAATCTCTGCAAGTTGCATCGCAAAGTTTGAAAAAAGCAGCAGTACAATCTTGCCTTAAACATGGCGATGTTTCCGTCCGCAGGCTGCAGGTGCGATGAAGTGAAATGTAACAAGACGCAGCAAACGCAGCTGTACATATGATAAATCTACTTTGCCGATATTTGCTGTAGTGTCAGGACTAATTTATACACTCAGTGATAGATGCGATTGCATATGTTGGCTTGGGTTTATATGCAACAAGGCATCTAATATGTTCAACAGAAATATATGATTCTGGGAAGGAAAGCATGTCAGCCGTGCTTGATCATCCATCAGGATTTCCAGTACTGAACCAGACGGAATTTTCTGGAAGGCATCCCAGGTAAAAAGTATTTAGAGAAGGAATAAGGAATGCTTGCAATGCTTGTCTCCCCCCAACCCCCCTTCCCTTTTTTTTCCCCAGAAATAGTTCAAAATTGAAAAGGTTCTGTTCAAGTCAACATACAGGGCCGTGTTTTCATTTCAGGTGCAGCCTTCTTTCTTTCAGGTTCTCGCAGGCTAAAACTTTCAAAAACAAATCCCCTTTTACAGCTCGTGCTTGATGCGAAACACATTTGGAAGGAACAGAATCGGTGTCGGAGTAGACTTTGCTAGATATGATTATCAGATCTAAATGGGTTTATACGCTTTATTGGCAGCCCTCTCAGTGTTAATACACACCGATTATTTTCAGCACAGCCTTAGTTCAGCCAGTTCATACTGCATTTTCTCATTTTCGCAACTACTCGCGTTGTGAATTAGATTACAGGAGCATGAACATAGTGTTACACTCAATAATCTCTATGGATCACTGGGGTTTGTGCTCCGTGCTTGGACGGAATGAAACACGTTCCGTTTTCTGGAAACCTACCGATTTTGTTTCATTACCACCATGCTGTTAGATTGGAAAGGCTGGATGACCGGTGTAATTGCTTTTAGAGCTGGGTAATAGGATGGTTTAAGATCAATAATATTATTATATATTATTATAATATTTTTAGATCACAAATGATCAATGACTTTATTTGACATTCTATAATCGGTTGGTTTGAGTCTTTATGATTTTTTTTTTTAAATATCCACTAGTCAAGTCAAGTCAAGTCACGTGGGGTTTTCCTGTCATTCCTCTATATAGCTTGTATACATCTTCAGGACCATGGTGCAACATGGAAGAGTACGCAAGACTACATAAAGTGCAAATACACAACAGTGTGAGACGAGTGCAAAACAATAAATACACAGATCAAATCAATAAATACACGGGACTATAGATACACAGGACATGGACTGTAAACTGTAAGCTATTGTGTAATGTAGCAGCAACACTGGCAGGAATACTAGCTAGCCTACGATCCTGCTTGACAGAAAGGTGTGATTGAGCTAACGAATTTATATGACGTATAATGTCAGAAAGATATGGGTCCTGCCTGTTGTTGATAAATGTCAGTGGTGACGATTTACAGCGCGAGTACGTAGTCATGTCGCTGGAAATTGAGTCATCAGTGTCCCAGTGTGTAGTGAGCCAGGGTCCTTACCAGTGCCCGAACTCGTGCACACGGTACACTGATTAACGGCCTAGGGAGCTAGGGATCTGATTGAGACGCACCCCAAGTCTTTTGTTCAGTTTATGTAATTATTATGGTATGTCTTGCATGTTTTGAGCTATGACATCAAGGAATAAAGGAAATTCTTGGAGTATTAGAAAAAATGGGAAATTGAATATTTAAATAATTCGGATTTTTTATTTTATTTAACTTAAAGTGATTTTTAAAAAAATCTTTTATTGTTTAAACACATAACAGTGTTGTTGCATGTCAGCATTTATATGTCGTAAATCAAAACGGCGTCTCTGCATGTCGGAGAATCATCAGCGTGCACTGACTGATGGCTTTAACCCTCAAACTGCTGCCATGGATGTAATTGGCTTTGGCTTTGTGCGCTCTCTCTCTCTCTCTCTCTCTCTCTCTCTCTCTCTCTCTTTCTCATCCTTAAACCCACCCCCACCCCCCCACCCCCAATTCATCGCCATGTCTGGGCCCGGAGCCCGTTGCCATGGCAACCCCGGGAAGAGTTAATGTAGCAAGAGCCAGAAATTGTATTATCTTTTCTCCCCATCTCTTCTTTTCAATTTTATTTTTATTTCATTTATTTATTTCTTTTTTTTTCCAGAAGAGGCAACCATATGAGAATTCTTGTTCACGTTAGCATGCTAATGCAGACTATAGGGTGGTCGAACCGAAATGAGGATATTTAAAAAATGTTATTTTCTGAGAATATGTAAATCTGCTAGTGACAGACTGTAATTTCTGCAGCATTTATTGCTGAATGAATAATTCAGGAATGGTAATGGAGCTCTATCTCCGTGTGTGTGTGTGGGGGGGGGGGGGGGGGGGGGGTCAATATCAGTTCAAGGACCGTCTTGACTCTTTGACCTAGAATTAGACTTTGTTTGCATGTTTATTTGGCACCAGATAAGGGCACACAGCTGTTTGGGGAACTTTATCAAGTGGCACAGGAGAGAATCAGCCGTTTTGTTGAATTGAAGTGACTGTGTGTGAAACGCAAACACAGTTTTTGTGTCCATGCTTGTTAGCGTGTGCTGGTTTTATAGATCGCATCTGCTTAAAGTGCGCTCAGGCCTTCAGCCTCTAGATAGTCCGACTCTCTCGAGTTTTTGTTTGCTCTGCTTCCAGCTTCATCCTCCCGCAACAACCGCACACCAAGTGCACCAGATTTCCAGAAAATCCCCATTAGCCACTTTGTAATCCCTCCATCCTCTGGTGATAAACAAGTTGGATGGTGTGAGCTTTAACTGGAGGAAAATTAATAGGGTGCCATTAGGGCATGAAAGCAGGCCAGACAAAAGAGTAGATGGAATCCTGTTTTTTTTTTTTTAAAATCCCACATCATATTTCAGTAAATGTTCTGCCTCGGGATTTAATGTTTTTTTTTTTTTTTTTTAAATATTGTTTAATGTGAACACTGTAACCTTTTGAGATAATATTTTCATGTTGTGGTAACATTTTCCAGTCAGTTATTACTGCTGGAAACTTTTTTAACTGTTGATTTTACAGCTTTGATCTATAATAATAACTGATTACATTAATTCATAAAACGTAATCAGTTTAGATATTAATAAACCGAGTTAAATGAAGCTAATGGGCTGATATCAGGTTTCGAGTGACTTAAAACCATAATATCTCCACTGATGTTTGAACTGGTTATTTGTTTGCACTATTTATTCATTTATTTATTTATTTATCGACTTTATATTTCGCATTTATTTATCTACATTTCGTTGATGGTTTAGACATGAAGTCTTTCATACGTGTTTCACTGTTTGTTTGTTTTCATTTCTGTTTACTGGGTTGCATCATTTATTTAATTGTTTAGTTGTTTATATTTCACATTTATTTATTTATTTATTTGCTTTTGTTTGTTAGTTTTTATATATAGATTGTTTCTTTCTTTCTTTCTTGAAAATATTTCTTTGAGCTCTCCCTGATGAGCATATTTAAACGGTTTATCTTGATTTGTTTGTTTATTTATTTATCTTCTAGTCGTTGTTTTTTTTCTAATTTATGTTCAGTTGATTGTTTCGACATGAAATCATTCCCATTTTTTTTTTTTTTTTTTTTTAATTTCTGTTTATTTGGTTGCATTATTTATTTATTTATGTATTTATCTGGTTATGTTTATATTTCATATTTCTTTGCTTATTTATTTGTTAGCTTATACATGGCTTATTTATTTATTGATCGATTTTGAGCTCTCTCTCTCGCTCTCTATTCGAACATATTTGAACTGTGCGTTTATTTATTTATTTGTTGTCTTCCAGTTGTGTTTATGATTCACATTTAAAAGCTTACCACTCAGTATCACCCAGGAGCATCTTGTTTTAATTCACAGACTCACTGTAAATATTAGAACTAATAATGTGAACAGGGGCGATTGTTTGTTTAACAATAAAGCGCATTAATACTGTTTTGTTATGAAATTGACCAAATCGTGGTAACAAATAATCCTGAATTCAGTGCTGAGAGAAATAACTGTGGTGATAATTGTAGACATTATTGTCCAGCCACATGTAGGTTTTTTTTTTTTTCTTCTCCTTTCTTTTTTTTTTCCTTTCTCTGAGCGAATTCATGATGTACTTGGTGGTGAAACCTGGACTGGCCCTTCTCTCTGCATGCCTGTGAAAAACCATCCAGCACCTGCTGGCATCCTTCAGCAGCAAATCAAGGCAGGAATGAACGCTGGGCCCTGGCCTCTGTCTAATGGCGATGGGTAATTAATTTGTGAGTGCTCGCCAGCAAGGAGAGTAGTGGAGGGCTGAACACATGTGCCGGAACACACACGCACTCACACACATACACACGTTTGCACACACACACACACACACACACACTAACACACAGGATGGCTACCCCCCATCAATTTACACACACACACAGACACACACGCGCACGCACAGGATGGCTACCCCCCATCAATTTACACACACACACACGCACACACTCTTGTCACTTTTGTTGTGTCTGCTTTGTGGTGGATTTATCAGTTCCTGTGCAGTTGAAGGCGGCGGCCCTCGCTCATAATTCTAATCTGTTTTTTTTGACTTCACTCCCTCCCCCGATAAAGCGTCTGTCCATCGTTATTCTCCCTTATCAGGGATCAGCGGCTGCTTTCTCTCTCTCTCTCTCTCTCTCTCTCTCTCTCTCTCTGCTGTGTGACACATCTCCGCGTGTGTACGTGAATTCAGATTGTTATTGGTTCATTACAGAATTGTTACGCCTATAAACACATCATTTTCTTGGCATCTCGTAGTGTGAGAAATTTTTTTTTCTTTATATGAGGCTCACACTACTTGCACTAATTGACTAAAATGTCATTCACAGTAGGAGTCAACTGTAATGAAATTATGCCCCCCCCCCAATAAATAAATAAATAAATAAATAAATAAAATATGGAGGGTATTCTTTTCATTAATGTGACAAATGCGATTCATTAAATCAATTACATTAATTACTCAAGAAGAATCGTTTCCTTGGCTCGGGAAAATGTCCGAATAAAACCATTCGCTACCGGTTTGCGTTCACGTTCGCTGTGATTAGCGTGGAAAATGAAGAAAAAATAATAAAACCAGCACGGTAAATGTCATGAATAATGTACTTGTGTGTGTGTGTGTGTGTGTGTGTGTGTGTGTATGATGGGTTTGGTGTTTGCCTTCTATCTCATTTTGTACACCCAGATTCCTTGTCTTCGCCAAAACGAGAGAGTGTGCGTGTGTGCGCGCGCGTGAGCTAATGAATCCAAAAAGTGCTAGCTGCCAAACGATTCCAATGTGCCGCTGGCAATTGCGGAGCTCGTTTGGCTCAAACGGTGAAGTTTAAACTCCCGACAGTGACACACACTTTCCTTCCCCGGCTGCTTTTTTTTAACCCCATGTGGTGGACATTACCCACCAGAATGACAACTCTTGTTTCCTGCTAATGTGATGCCAGATGAGTGTTATTAGCAGCCCTTTATTCCCCAAACTCAGAACTTTTCACAAAAGGTCAGAAAAAAAAAAATTGCCAGAAAGAAGAAAAAGACGAAGGGTGAAAGAAACGAGCTCTGGCTGCTAACAGGGCAGGTGCTAGCAGGGCAGGTGCTATATATATATATATATATATATATATATATATATATATATATATATATATATATATATATATATATATACACACACACATAAATGTATATATCTGTGTTTTTATTCACTAAGGCTCCTGGCCAATAAAGCGGCTATCAATCAGCACTGCTAGTAAGATTGAGCCACAAATGGGGTAAAAGTCCTTTATTGTGAGGGGAACAAGGCAAGAGAGCATGGACCTGCTAAAACAATTATCATAAAAGACAGTTCTCTGACATTTTATGTATGAACAAGATGGGCTAACAGTGTGGTATGCATAACAGTCTTAGGACATGTGCTAAAAGACTACTAAAACTCAACCAGCTTGTCTTCACTTATGAAGTTGTCCATTAAGTCTTGCTTTTTACAGCTTCAGCTATTCAAAAATACCAGTGAAGTGGGTAATTTCACATCCATATCAAAGTTGACAACAAATGAATAAATGATAAATGCATTAGGTAAGCTCTAATGTTCTGCCCGGTTCATGTTTTAGTCTCAATGAGGTGACTGTGTATTGTGCTAGCATGCTAGCAGGAGTGACAGCTTCTTTTGCTATACTTTATTTTGCTTGGTTTTGTCAAGTTTCCAAATACCTGCGTGTTCCCGATGTCATCTCTGCACTCTAGTAAATCCGACTAGTAAAAGCTCTATACGCTAATATTCTGAACAGTTCATGTTTTAGTTGCCTGGAAAGCTAGCAGGCTACAAAATGGCAGCTAACATAAAATGATAAAGCTAGTCAGCTAGTTAGCTAGTTAAGCACAAATGAGACAAAAAACGAGTATATGAATTCCTGTGTAGAGGTAGATTATCCTTTTCTAAGAACGTCTCTAAAGTAGCAATATTTTGGCTATGAAATCTATGAACACACTGCACATGGCTAGCATCTTTGTTTTGCTTAGTTTTTTTCTCAGTGAGGTGACTGTGTATTATGCTAGCAGGAGTGAGAGTTTTTTTTTTTTGCGATACTTTATTTTGCTTGGTTTTGTGTGTGTGTGTGTGGGGGGGGGGGGGGGGTCAATACAGAGTTGGGTTTTTTTTTTTCTTTCTCTGGTTGTTGAGTGAGAAAAGAAAAAATAAAACCTTCTAGCCTATTGAGCCTACTTGTTCACTGGGCAAATATGAAATAATAGTAATATCCCAGACACGTAATCACATTGTCCTGGGTGTCCAGGCTACGGATGTCTTCACCCCTTTTTTGAAAGTAAATAACAAAAAAAAAAAAACCACATTGTTTATCTCACTCACAGTCCAGAAGGTGAAGATTTTCTCCATCGCACTAAAACAGTCACAGAAAACATTGTTGACCCTTTCTCAGTGGTATTATCCGCTACACTGGCTGGTACAATCATTATCCGAAGATTAGTGCCACTGCCAGATTTGGCACATCAAGCCCTCGGGGTCAGAGGATCTCAGGAGGATCTGGACCACTCCAGAACCCAACATGGGGCTGTGGAACGGAGATGCTTTATCATCTGTCCACTTCAGCATTATCTACTCCAGCCCATCTGATCCAGTAATCCCACGCCAGTTCTCTTTTCTTCCCCTCTCGCCAATATTTCTGTCCGTTAACCATTAAAAAAATCAAAGCGATCGTTCTACACACGCACATTGCACTAAATATAAAGATAACAGTATAGTAGTATGAGATATTAGCTATTCCACATCAGTTCCTCAGGAAGGCAGAGGAAATGCAGCATTTGCCGAGCATTTCTATTGGAATTTTATGTCTTATTCTTCGGGGTTGGTGATGTTTTTAAAATATCATATCACATATGGATTTTCCTTATATACATTAGTTAGTGTTGATATTCCGCTTTACTACCAAACTGCTAGAAAATCAGAGCACTACTTAAGGAATAAATAATGACGGGGCGTGCAGTTACAGGAAAATAATCAATAACGGCAAGCAATTCGAGTTTTCCAAAAACAGCACATCCTGAAAAGTTTTATTCCACTTATACCACAGCAATCTGACAAGATTACAATTCTTATTTATTAAAGAATGACCCTTCATAGTTTTATCCATTTATAATCACATCCTCCATCATTAGATTTCCATCCTGTAGAGGAAAACTTAACAGAACAGCTTAATCTCTGACTGTTACCAAGCATTGGCACTGGAGACTCCTTCCATAAATGTTAAATAAACAGAGAATTTCATCGTATGAAAGGTTTATTTATTTATTTATTTATTACAGTTTTCTTTATTAAATAACAGCATACTTTTAATTTATTTATTATTAAACTTAAATGACAGTTTTAATAAAAAATACATTTCAGTTGTACGTTTTGTCGATTAAAGTTGAGAATCCGCCATACAAAAAACATATTAGAAGAAGAGCATTGATATAAAGCCGTGATTCGAAAAAGGAAACAAAAAGAGTCTATATTACTACTTGCTGCTGTCACGGTAAATAAAAATGAAGCAGGTTAGCACTATAAAAGTACTAATGGCCTTAATACAGAATAAAAGTGTGTTATAATGTCATGCATGTATCATGATCTTTATCACGTTATCATATCACATAGCAGTACACATTTTTTCTTCTCAGTGTAATGTATTATTGAGGTGTTATATTCTGGCCTTACACAGCCTTGCTGTTTTTCCTTTTCCATTATACACTTAATACGGTTTAAAGATTAGCAGGAAAACTGAATAAAGTTTGGAAGGTATAAAACTGAATCTGGAAAAAGTATTGAAAATATTTTTTTTGTTGTTTTCCCCAAAAGAAAAGGGCAATAAATCTTTTGGTAAGGAATGTTTTTTAAAACATCTGGTAAATTCTTCTCTTTTTTTGTAGTTAGCAAAGCTGTATGGTGAGTCATAGTTTTTGTTTCAAGTCCTGAAATGTGTTTGTAATGTCCTGTGATATTCTGTAGTGTCACGTGATTTCCTATTCCCAAAATCCACGTGTAAGGATATCTCCCAAACTGAATTAGCGAGTTAGGTGCCTTCCGCTAGCCTTAATGTCATTAATTATGTCATTTGATCAATACGGCGAGTTCCGGCTTAGCCAGAGATCCTGTTATTTCATAGGAGCCGTTTAAAATAATAAGATTGATCTTTACTATGAATTTTTGGTGTGTGATATCCAGCATGAGCAGCACCATCTCGAGGGAGCAGTACATCAGACTGAACTGGATTACTGCTAGCTGGTGGGAGTTTGTGCGAGTGGTTCCTTCACCCTGCTCTAGGCTCTTGTTATATTGCTGATTCACATCCACGTTGTGTTGCTTTGACCTGCAAAGACAGGAATCGTTTGTCTCCCATTGCCAGGCAGAGCATTGTGCAGATATTGCAAATCCCTGCACTTATCTGTCTGTTAATTACTGCAGGATTAAAAAATCAAATCTTTTAATGAAGTGTTAATTCCTTTTTTTCGACTTAAGTGATGAAAGATTTCGGTGCTTTAAAAGGTCTTTTTATGGTTTGTTTCTTTTGAATTTTTGTCCCTCTTGTCTTTGTTGAACCGCACGTATTTGCTGTTGATTTAAACGGGACGGTTAAAAGATCTGACAGTCTATTCAAGGGCTTTAATGTGTAAGGCATGGAGGAGCGAGCCTTCTGTGAGCATAGGATTGAGGATTTCCTTGTTTGCTGTGGTGAGAGTTTCAGGATCAAGAGGCCTCTTGTTTTCTGGAGTGAAAGCTCAGCTTCTATTCAAACAAGATCAATTTGTTTCTGCAAGGAATTTGGATATAATAATGAGGCTTTGTATGGCCAACCCACATGGTATCAATTGAGACGTCGTCTTTAAGAGGCAGCGCCGGCCAGTGCAGAGGAGGAAACGCTTGGCTCCAACAGGTGGAAAAAAATCATTCCAAGACAGCACTGCTTGCAATGCTGAACACAATAATCTGATGGTATTAGCACTAAGAAGCAGAGTGAGGACAAGTTTAAGGTGCAGTTGTCAGTTTAAGTAGCTGCCCTTGTGAAAAATGAGCTCAATTTCTCTTCAAGCCTATAAGCATTAGTTATTAGCTACTTAACCTGATGAAATGTATTATTTATATGTTAGATTGCAGTGTATCCGAATGAGTGATGAAAAGATTTGTCCTGCCGTGTGAGTAATGGAGAGTCTAAATAAAACAGGGCTGTATAATACATCACTAGTTAATCACTATTGCATTATTGGTATTATCACAGATGGCTGCAATATGATAACCGTCTCTGTTACGAGTCGGTAAATTTGTTTATCGCGTGCCGTACACATCCTAGGAGATTTCACATCTTCTGCTCTTTCCTGTATCTGTTTTGACACTGCAAACATTCAAATTAGAGCCACGTCACAAAATAAACTTCCCCGGAGTGTTTTCGGCACGTCTCAATATTTAGCCATAAAACCGAGATAGGGTGTTTTTTGTTTTGTTTTTTTTGTCCGTGTCCTGCAGCTCATGAAATTCACAAGTGAATGCTAGGCATTGACTTGGCGGAAAAGCGTGCACAATGTCGTCTCCTAAGCTCTGATTGAAGCTGACGGCACTAAACTTTTACAGCCGGGTTTACAACACCGCCTCGGCTTTTCTTCTCATTAATAGCCTTTTCGTTTTCTCTGTTATTAGAGAAAGTTGATATGTTTTTCCTCCACACCAAACTAAAAAGCCAGAGTTTCCGGGACAATATGGCCCTCGCTTAGATGATGAGGATGAGGATGTCATTTCGGCTCATGCGTAAACAAGTGTCATGGTGTAGGAATAAATAAATAAATAAATAAATAAATAAATCTAATTTACTGACCATCTGTTTAAAGACATTCACGAGGTTCTGGCAGCCAGGCTTGATCTGTTTAATGTCTCTATCTCGTGTTGGCCAAAGGCCCTTGTTACAGAGATGAGCTGCATTTATTAAGCTGACATCTATTGCATGGACTCCCATTACATGAGTGTTTGATGTCCTTTAGAGAGACTGTGTCTTTGTGGCATTGAGCTTAAACACGCTTGTTTCATAAGCTGACTCTGCATGAACCTACACTTGCTGTCAGGCATCCTGGACAATAAAGGAACAAGCTTTTGACATATAAAAGTGCATTTAAATCACTTGTCGGTATTTTATATCGAGAATGTAAATGAATGATTTATTAACCGGAGACGTGTACAGAATGTAATGACTAAAATGTGTGTGATGAATACTTTTAGAAGCAAAGATGAATACATTATTCCGAATGAACAGATAATGTGTTCTAAATGGATACAAATACAGACATGAATGAGAGGCGATTTTTTTTTTCTTTTTTTTAGTCTCTTTTAAAGAATGGTCCACAAGGCCTCCGGTTGAGACTGGAGGTATGCATCAGGACCTGGATTCTATGGGAAAAACAAAAACGTCACACTAACAGGAGGATTTCCAGTTTTGGAGGATACTTTCATGCGGGCCTGAACAAGATCTCAGATTTGAAGATTTCAGTACAAAGAAAGGGCTTGTTTTCTGTACCACTTATCAAACACAGGGTCAGGAAGGAGCCTGGAGCCTATCCTAGGGAACTTGCATGAGGCAAGGGACACCCTGGACAGAGCGCCAGCCCATCTCAGGCCACAATCACACACTAAGGAATAATTTGGAAATGCCAATCAGCCTACAATGCATGTCTTTGGACTGGGGAGGAAACCGGAGTACCTGGAGGAAACCTGTAAAGCACGGGGAGAACGCGCAAGCTTTACGTACACAGGGCGAAGACTGGAATCGAAACCCCAAACCCGGAAATGCGAGGCAAAAATGTTAACCGCTAAGCCGCAGTGCAACCGTTTGGATGTGTCTCCTCTCAATCATTTTATAGACACGCTATTCTATGGACCACCGTAGATCCTGGAGGCGGAGCTTCATGAACATTGGTGAAAATCATTCAAATGTTCACCCCACCTAACTATTTGCGATGTAATCTTGAAAAAAAACAAACAAAAAACTCATCTTACCTAATGTACCTTTATCAATAATGTGGAGATGGCACACGATGTATTTACATTTACATTTATTCACTTAGCAGACGCTTTTATCCAAAGCGACTTACAAATGAGAGAGATACAAGCAAAGATATTTCCAGCGTTCTTAGCAACTACGTGCTGGTCAAAGTTTAAATGAGGTTAATAGTTTGTTTAGATTTTGGAAAATACAACTAGATTCAATTTTATTTGTATAGTGCTTTTTACAGTCGGCATTGTCACAAAACAGCTTTACAGAACTATATATATTCAGGATACAAATTTTAAATGTATAAGTTTATTCCTAATTAGCAAGCCAGAGGAGACGGTGGCAAGGAAAAACTCCCTGAGAGGATATGAGGAAGACACCTTGAGAGGAACCAGACTCAAAAGGGAACCCATCCTCATTTGAGTGCCGCCAGATAGTGCAATTTTAAATAATTCACTTCTATACTACATGGTCAAAAAGTACGGGTGTGTAACCAGGAAATTCATAACTAGGAGACTTGAGTGCAGAACTGTTCATGGCAATTGCATTCCTAAAACTATCGTAGCAAAACTGTTCATATCAGTTGGAGTTCAAAGCCGTTTTCAGGTGATGAGAACTCAACAAAGAAGTTGGGCATCAGGATGTGTTAGAAACATTTAAGATGATCTAAATGTGTTAGATAATATTGTAGATATTAGTCTACATACAAAACAACAACAACAACTGTACGAGCAGGATTTGAAAGCTGTCTAGCAAACACCTCTCTAGTTAAGACCAGTTATGGACTCAAGTTTTGAAGAAATCACACCCCACAATAACAATGCTGGCATTTCTATAATTGGGGGGGGGGGGGGTGGGGGGGGGGTACTTCAGATTTAAATCCAAATACAGATATGGATATTTGGAGCGCTATGCAAATACAGATACAGATAGTGTGTAATTGCATTATGCCACTTAAAATATATATATATATATATATATATATATATATATATATATATATATATATATATATATATATTATTTCCACTTTTCCATTCAACAATCCACTCTGCACTTCTTCTGACTGTGTAAAGGTTTCATGGTCCTCCCACGCAAGCGGAGCCATTAGCTGTTCGTTTCTTTTTTTTTCTTTTTTTTGTCATTTGTGCACAAAATTTGTAATTGACTTCAAAGAAAACTCTAGAGCAAGGCGATGACTGTGCGGATTAACTCCGTCGAATGTGTGTATCCAAGACATTAGACATCACATTGAGATTACTTTGCACTTAGATGACTCATAGACATGTCTTTTTAGATCCACTCATGCACTGTAAAACTTGTTTAGTAAATGCTAGATGTATATCTACTGCCACTCTTGGGCTCTTGAGCAAAGCCCTTAACCCTCTTTGCTCCAGGGGCACTGTGTCATGGCTGACCCTGCGCTCTGACCCCTTGCATGCTGGGGTATGCGAAGATAAGAATTTCACTGTGCTGTAATGTATATGTGATCAATAAAGACTCATTATCATTATCATTATCATTATCATCTCATTGCTGGATCAGACCCTGTTCTGGATAAACGCTCACTAGTCAACCCCAGCTGTATTTATAAACATGAACACAAATCAATAAGACATGTGATGAGTTTTGACCTTGGTTTGACCTTGAACATATGACAACACTGTATAGGTATATTTTAGCATTCAACGTCTGAATATTTAAACTAGTGCAAAAATCTTTGGGTTTCAAAACGATCAGAACTCTTATAAGCCCTCTTTTGGAGATAATAACTATTTTTAGCAGCTATACACTTTGGGGAATTTCTTATTACAGCCCTAATTATGCTTGAAGGTATCAATTACGTGACGTATCCAGCCAACAACAGTCTGTCTGTCTGTATCGTGTCTAAAAAAAATTTCTTTGGTTTTGTTTGTGTTTATTAAAAATCAGCTTTTTAGGGGTGCCAATAATTCCAGGACAGTTTGGAATGCAAAGACCGTTACTTCAAAGTGCTTATGATCATTTTTAGAGGATAAGTATACAGTTTCTGTAGTGGAATATTGTGTGTAATGTGTATCATTTATTACATTTTCTATATTTTTCTGAAGGGTGCCAGTAGTTCTGGAGCTGACTGCGTATTTAATTTAGTCACCTGATATTATAAGCGTATCATGTGTATATATGTTAAATGCACATTTGTGGGTTTCGGAGAGCAGTAAATTTCCTAAACAAAGTTAGCGGTGAGCCACGTGTAAGCCGAGTCCTTGTGTTGGCCTTGGACACATGGAAGCGGCTGTGTGGTGAGACAGTGATTGATGTCCTCATGTTCATGCTGCATGGGGAAATGTGTGTGTGTGTGTGTGTGTGTGTGTGTGTGTGTGTGGGAAGATGGGTATTAGAGCAGCTAGTTGAGGTCTGCCTGTCATCACAAGGCAGCCTACTTCCTCCCTTCCTCCTCCCGTCCATATTATTGAAATAAACTCAGCAGAGAGCATTAGTGGAGCACTCCCTACATGCCCTGCTCGGAGTCTTTGTCCGTAAGATTGACTCTAGGACTATTTAAGACGGTGGGTTTGAATCTGTGTATTTGGGTTGGCATTTGATTTCATAAAGCATCGTTTTGTGCTTGTTGATTTTTTTTTTTCTCCAAAATTGGCTAAATTGCATACTTGAATGGTATTACAGCTTAATACGACTGCCACTCCACAATAGTACTCTATTAGTGATGAGAGTGTCCTGTAATTATTGGAATGTGAGGATCTCACTTTTTTCCCCCCAATGCAAAAGTAAACACAGGCTGAACTGCCCTTCGTAATCAGAGCCCTCGAGGTCCATTAGTGCTAATTTGATAAATAAAGCATGCCTCGTTTAGTTATGCATCCGGCAGAATCGCGTCGTTTCCGAGCCCCGCCATGACGTGCCAGCCTTGTAATCTGTGTGATTTTGCTCATGGTGGACTCCATGCTGACACTGAAAGTGAAAAATGGCTGGTGCTTCTCAGCATATTTATGTGAGGCGAATAGAAGGCTGGAGACTAATAAGAGAGAGGCAATGGCCCCCGCTGATGGAGAGGCAATATCCTCCTGTGGTGCTTGGCCCGTCTCAGGGGACGTCTCTTTAAAAGGATGGAGGGGAAAAAAAAGAAGGTTGTGGCGGGAGGGAAAAAAAAAAGCGACTGGCTTGGTGCCCTCAGAAGCCCTAGTGCTATCTTTTTCTCAAAGACACTGATTACTCGGCTCTTCGTTTTAATGTAAATGTTCTCCCTCGCAGCTGGCTTGGAGAAAATTGTTTCGATTGGTTCGATGTTTGTATGATTGTGTGATTGTGTGTGTGTGTGTGTTTGAGGGCATGTTCTTGATAAGGCATTTCGAACATTACGAAGCATGTTGGGTGGAGAATAATAAAATCTTGCCAGTGTTAGAACTTTATTGTGTGATTATGTGTAGGAGAAATAATACACTTGGGGGCATGCTGTTATAGGAAAATAATCAGCAAAGTGATGGGATGCAGCCCAACACAAACTGGAGAATGTGTCATACTTGCTTTTTTTTTTTTTTAATCAGAGTACTCCAAATTACTTCCTGTTATCACGGACATCATGACAGCTTCCCTCACCAGCCTTTTCGTATTCTCCTGACGTTCATAAGACAAAAAAACACAGCTTGTCAAGCTACCAATAAATCAGAAAATTCAGCATCCTCACCGTCTGTCCGTGGCATTTCAAAGCACTGACGCTGGAGACTCCTTCCATAAACGTTAAACGCATTTGTCTTTGCAGAACGCGCCACCATATGAATGATTATATCGTTTACTTCGAAGAACATGTTTATTATTATCTTTAGATTGAGTAGGGAGGTCTGTCGAGTAGAACATCTCCGTAACTTTAATCCGAGTCGCTGTGATTGAGTTGTTATTATAGAAACTATGACAAATTACAACAAAACATATTCCTTAATAACCCTTGAAGATGTTAAAGATATTTTTGAATTTAACAGCATTGTGGTATTATTGATAAATAGTTTAAGCAATTGTTCTTGGAGGGTTTGAGTCCTGCCTCCGCTCTGTGTGCGCAGAGCTTATATGTTCTCCCCATGCTTTGGGGGTTTCTTCCTGGTACTCCGGTACTTCCTCTCCCAGTCCAAAGACAATGCGCTGTAGGCTGATTTGCATTTCCAAATTGTCCGTAGTATGTGAATGTGTGTTTGTTGTCCCCTGGCTTGTGCCCCGAGTTCCCTGGGAGAGGCTCCATGCTTTCCCCACGACCCTGTGTAGGATAAGTGGCATGGAAAATGGATGGATTGCATATAGGGATGGGCGATATGGACTTAAAACTGTATCACGATATTTTATGGTATTTATTGCGATAACGATATCAGTGACGATATAAATATAGTACCGTGCACCACTGTTTTTAGCTACAAGTGATAGCTGCACGCAGTCTTGAGAGCCTCAGAAACACAAACACTGATCTAAGAGTAAAACCAGTTCCAGATTACAGAGGTACAGTAGCGCCTCGTTTAGCGATAAACTCCTCCTCGGTTTCCCGTCTGCCTTCCGCCGTACTTCTTTTCGCTCTGCACGTGAGCTGTGAATGGGTCGGAGACCGTCACTCACAGAAATACATCATCAATTAGACGTTATCGTTTTTATCACAGGAAGACTAATTCTTACTATGGGGAGAATTTCTACCGGTATATCGCAAACCATAAGATCTCACCTGTCCCTAATGGTGTATTTGATTTAATTTCAGTATATCAGTATACAACCCAGAAGTAATGAGAGTGAAAGGGTGAAAAATCGTGCCCTGTGTGAGGTTTCTTCTTTCTTTCCTTTGTGTGTGTGTGTGTGTGTGTGTGTGTGTGTGTGTCTGTTTGTCCATTATTTCAGCCCTGGCAGTCTCTGATTGATGGACCAGTTGCAGTATCACCTTGCTGAGGGTCAGACAAGAGCTTTGTCTCATTTTACAGGATCTTTTTTTTTTCAGTAATGGTGTCGTGACTTTATACCTGTTTACTTCCACCGCTACAAACGTAAGAGAAGAAAAGAAAGGCGCACTATACAGTGCGAATTACAAATATGACAAAAAGTCTGGGAACAGCTTTTTTTTTAACATGATAAAGGCTTATGCACTCTGAATACGGATGCATTTTATTTGAACTGAAAACAAAAAGCGCTGTAAGGATAACACTAATCTGAGAAACAAAGCCAGCTTTTTGTGCAATAAAGAACAGTCATTTCATGGCACAGATCCTTGAAAAGGACAAGCTGTTTCTGAAGATCAGTTTGCAGTTAATGGTCTGAAAGTCAGACCGTTGTTGAAGTGTTTGTGCTTGCAACAGGATCTACTGAATCAACTGTTTATATAATAATAATAACAATAATAATAATAATAATAATAATAACCCTTCATTTAATTGTCACGAATGCTTTCAGTGTACGTTGAAAGTAATTTCATTTGTATATCTAAATATCATAAACAAAAGCTTATGTGTACAGTAATTAACCCGGTTGCTGATGTACATCAGTGTAATCCTTTACGAAGTAGTTTTGCGTGAAGCTGCCTTCCTTTAAAAAGGCATATTTTAGCCGATTAAACCCTGCCTATATTATTTCCTCATTATTGCTATATTGTTAAATTGATCTATTGTTGGTGGGCAGAGCTCTTCTGAACACCAGAGTCTAATTTACTGTGTAATGAATAAATGAATTAAACCATGAAGTGCTTATGAACTACACTGGTGTATGATTAGTATTAGAGAAATGACTAAAGCTGTTATTAAATATTGCATTAATTATTGTCATTGTTATTATTATTATTATTATTATTATTATTATTATTATATATTCAATATATTGCATATGCTGTAATTAAGGATTAAAATAAGACGGCGCATGCTGTTGCAGGAAAATAATCAGTGGTGAGGTGGCGTGAAGGTGAGGTACTGCTACTGATCCTGAAGCTGAATAGATAGTGTTTTCCTATAACAGCGTGTGTTTTATTCTGCTTATACTACAGCAGTTTGGCAGTGCTAACAATTCTTTGTTTACGACACATTGTACTTTTTTTTTTTTATCCATTTGTAGTTAATATTGTGTATGAACGCTGACAAATGTTTTGTTATAGCTGCTACGAACACTTCCTCACCAGCCTCTCTTGATAATAATAAAAGAGAAAAGCCTTAGCTTGGCATGTTACAGAGAAACTGCTGAATACTTATTGTGTTGAAAAAAAGAGAGTAAAATGACAGCTTTCCCTCTGATTGTTACAAAGTGCTGATGCTGGAGACTCCTTCCAAAAAGTGTTAATTAAACGTTTCTTCAGAGAAAGCATTTCACATCAACAATTTAAAAAAAAAAATGTTTATGCGGAGCTTCAACCATATAAGTTCCTGTGTAAGTTATACTATAGAAATGATAAAGTATTAGAACAAGCTCATTTATATAAACCTTGCAGTCAGAATACTTCTACTGCTACTACAACTTCTTCTTCTACTACTACTACTACTACTACTACTACAACTTCTACTACTACTAGAACTACTACTACTACTACTTCTATGACTTCTACTTCTACTACAACTACTACTACTACTACTACTACAACGTCTACTTCTACTACAACTTCTTCTACTACTACTACTACTACTACTACTACTACTACAACTTCTACTACTACTAGAACTACTACTACTACTACTTCTACGACTTCTACTTCTACTACAACTTCTACTACTACTACTACTACTACTACTACTGCTACCATAACTTCTACTACTACTACTGCTACTACAACTTTTACTACTACAAGTTCTCCTACTTCTACTACTACTACTACTACTACTACTACTACTACTACTACTAATACTACTACTACTACTACTTCTACTACTACTACTACTACTGCTACTACAACTTTTACTACTACAACTTCTGCTACTACTACTACTACTACTACTACTGCTGCTGCTATAACTTCTACTACTACTACTGCTACTACAACTTTTACTACTACAACTTCTGCTACTACTACAACTTTTACTACTACTACTTCTACTTCTACTACTACTACTACTTCTACTACTACTACAACTTTTAGTACTATTACTACTACTACTACTCCTACAACTTTTACTACTACTTCTACTACTACTACAACTTCTACTACTACTAATACTACTACTACTGCTGCTGCTGCTGCTAGTTCTTGTACACCTACTACTACTGCTTCTATTATTACTACTGTTAGTACCGCTATTAAAGAAAGCACCTTCTGATAGATCAGATTCAAGAATTAAACAGTATAACATATTGTAATATCTATCAAAATTATCACTGTACATTTTAATTAATTTAATTTGTTATGTAAAATGTGGTACATTATAAGTTTTTGAAAAAAATTGTGATTGTCTACCCAGTGTTATCTTACATACCGCTTAGATTGCTCCATGTGAGATTTCTCCATGCTGGTCACCCTCTACATACTGTGTAATTGTTATGTCTATCGACATTACGGTCTAACTTGTGTTCATTAAATAATTGGATCAATATTGTAAAGTGAAGTTTCACTTCAAAGTCTATACGATGATTAAATATTCTTCTTCATGCCAAGCCAAGACAGAAATTTAATTACACATGCTTGATGATGATCCCTGAAGTTCATCTTATTATGTGCACTTACATTTGTTCATTTTATTTTTGGCTATATGACAGAAAGTTGAAGCGAAAGATCCATGCTTTTATTTCTGTAGGCTAGACCGCAGAATTGGAGATCAAAGAAGAGTGTTGTATTCAACTCAGATAACCCTGACCACTGTTTTACACACTGCTTTCCACTACATTCTTCTCTAAGGACAAGCGATAGAATCCACTTACTTAAGGTGTCATTGTGGACAGCAGGTGTGTTGTGTTGTAAATAGGGTTTTACAATTTTTAGGGGTTTACAATTTTCTTTTCACCTAGCAGGTAGATTACACAATCACACAATATGTTTCTGTAAAACTAGATGAAGATGTAGCAGCAGGGTCATCAGTATAATCAGATGGTTTTATTTTATTTTATTTCACTGTATTTTTTTTCTTTAATTCATTCATTCCTATTTCCCCCAGTACAAAATGTATTTTTCCCCCTAGACTTGAACCTTATTTATTTATTTATTTATTTATTTATTTATTTATTTATTTATGGTATTAAACATTTCTTTTCATATTGTGGTTATATATGTATATATTTTTTCATGTTGACTTTTTCATATGCGTTTTTTTCATATCTTTAGTTATCTTTTTTCCATATCCATTTTTTAAAAAAATATATTGGTATTTATTTTTTTCATTCCACTTTTTGAAAGATTTTTTTCATATCCCCTTAAACTTTTTTTTTTTTTTTCACATCCACCATTTTCTTTTTTTGTTTTTTTAATCTGCTGCAGTGGACTTAGTTGTTTTTTTTGTTGTTTGTTTGTTTTTTAATAGTCGCAACATGACTATAACTTTTCTACTTCTATTTGTATTCTTTTATATAATGTAACCAGAAAATCTGTGAATCATGTGACGTACATTACAATGGACGCAAAGCCTGAAAGGGTTCAAACATATTTTAATTTTACTTTAGATGCTGTTGTAAAGACTTCTTATATAGGATGCAAATATTGCCTGCTTTTACATAGTTTTGATATTCTACATTATGTATTGTTTAGGAACCTCGACATACTTAAGTTATTAGTCATAATCATTAAGGCAAACCCACAAAACCGACAAGACCTGCTTCATAATTTTGGTCATATGAAAGACCCAATCCACCGTAGACCCTGTTAGTAAATCAGCTTGCGTGTTGTTTGCAGATGTTATCAAGTTTGCATGTGTTTTTACACATGCAAAGCTTTGTAAATCAGGGCCTCAGTGTTTGATGTTTTAGCATGTGTTAGATGTAGCGTAGGTCCGGGCAGACATGTTCAGTGCGGCTCATGAGGTCATCGTGGTTGTCTAGAGCTGACTAAAACGGCACTTTTTCAGCTGCTCTGTCAGTTTATTTACATATGGAACTGCAGCGTTCATGTCAGGTTAATGCGGGTGAACGCCACGTCCTGCCCGACAGACAACTGCGCAGTTAGCGAAGGCATACGGTGCCAGGAATAAGTCGTACTAGATTTCTCACAGTGGTATATAATACACATTCATATATACACAGTTGTCAGTCCATCTGTTTTGTCAGGCTGTCAGTAGTGTTATTGTATACTCTAGAGCCATTGGCAAAAGATTGTTATTTAGAAGATTAAGATGTTTGGTGCTGAGTGGAAATGTGTGACTGAGTGAGCCAGGGAGAGAAAAAAAATGTTATGAATCACAAATAGGAAGTTAATCGGCTTGTGTTCACGGACACATACTAGACACGTATCCATCAGCCATGTAAAACGCTTGTGGGTGTGCTGTTATAGGAAAATAATCAATGTCGGTGTGGAGTGAGGGTGGGGTGGCCCGGCGCAAAGCGGAGATGCTGTTTCTCCGCTTACTTTCATAAATTGTTGACACTGGAGTCTCTTTCTTCCATCCATCCATCCATCCATTTTCTGTTCCAGGAGCCTGGAGATTATCCCTAGGAACCTGGGGCACAAGACAGGCACGTAATCGTACACATTCTCACACCCATTCACACACTACAGATAATTTGGAAATGCCAATCAGCCTGCAATTCATTTTTTTGGACTGGGGGGGAAACAAGAGTACCCAGAGGAAACCCCCGAAACACGGGGGTATACTCTACGTATACAAACGTGCTATAGAAAACTAATCAACACCTTGTGACTTATCAGATTCAAGACGTCAACAGTGCTGAGGTATAAATCTTTATTATGTGGTATTAATACATGTGAATGGATGAACTGGCTCCTTTTAGCCGGCATTTGACAGCCGACATTTATACGCTGCTAACATAGTGACTAAAGATTCATTTTTATCATATTTTGTTGTTCTACAGGATATTCTTCTAAAAAAAAAAAAACAACGAAAGCTGTCCTGTCATGCGTTTTGCAGTCTATCAGGGACATTTTTATCACTATTCGAACTTGAACAGCGTGCGATTCAAGAAAAGCCGGGTATAATTAACCGGGGTCATGTTACCGCTGCGCTACTTTGAAAACGTTGGCCAGTTAAAAGCCTTTCGGGCTGAGAATAAGGACGAGGAGCTTTTGTTCGAGGATTGGACGTCACTGGAAAAAGCAACAGGAACATCACAGTCAATGCCAAAGAAATCCTACTGATGGGAAATGTGGTGTGAAAATAGTTCAGAGGAATTGAACATGAAAGTCGTATTAATTATGCTTTTTCCATGGTTTCATTAAGGCCAGTGTATTGATCAGAACTCAGAATTAAACAGTATTCAATTAAATCCTGTAATTCCGTATTACTTTCTGTGCGGCATTGATTTTTGAAGTCTTTAGTCAGGTCAAGTCAAGTACCTTTTATTGTTATTTCCACCACATACAGCTGGTACAGTACACAGTGAAACAAAACAACGTTTCTCCAGGACCATGGTGCTACATAAAACAACACATAAACCAGAACTAAATAAGACCTACACATTCTACTTAAAGTGCACATACAAACATGTGCAAACAACACAAGGCAATACAGTAGTAGTAAAACAGGACAATAGGCACAGTAAGTGACTCTGACTATGTTTACACGGACAGCAGTAATCTAATTATTGACCTTATTCTGAATAATACAATACTGTGATTAAGGTGTTTACATGAGTCGCTTTTAGAATATTCCTTTCATGTTCCTGTTTTACATGTTATAAAACATAGATTAATGGCACATGTCGTTACGTCCCCACGTCACGCCGTCTGACGTCCCTCCAGAATTTCACATATCGACATACAGTTCGTCTTCGTTATGGGTCCGTATACAGTTTTGGGTGTTTGATTTTTCATTTTTACGAACGCTTCAAGTGCAGTTAATTGTTTGTCATGCTGTACATGCTAATAGACGACTGCTTGAAGACATGGGCTGCGTCCCAAACCGTGTACTTACCTACTATATAGTAGCTGAAATACATGTATTTTGCCTACTATATAGTAGGCAAGAACACGGTTTGGGACGCAGCCGTGCTCTCTTGTTCGCCGTAAAACGGTTGAGTGCTGCCGTGTGTGTACGTGTCCTGTGCGGTGAAAATTCACACATGACATTAATAGTGTGATTAAGGTGTGTACATGTCTGTAATACACGTCGATAATGTGACTAAACCAGGAGTACTCCACATGTCTTAATTTGATTTGTGTTTACTTCGAGAATGACTTTAATCGGATTAACGTAATAAAAACTGCTGTTTACATGCTAGTTTCTTAATCAGAGTATCGTCTTAATCGGGTTAATATTGTATTATTGTTGTCCATGTAAACGTACTGACTGTAGCGCCGACTAGTACACAGTTCTAGTGTGGAAGTGTCCGACATAACAGGTAGTGCAAAAGAATAACTATATAATAGAAAATGCTGTGAATATAAACATAACATACTATGACAGTATTCAGCAGATTAGCTTATACCATATGTGGACATAGCAGTTATAGCGGTAGTAGCCAGGTAAAGTGTATAATAGTGACAAGAAATTAAACAATATTTTTTATAAGTACAGTAGCAGCAAAAGTACAGGTAGTCAGTACAGAAAATTGCAAGGGGCGTGGGATAGTGTTCAGTTCAGTATTAGTGTGTGTGTGAGAGAGAGAGAGTCCAGTCTCTGTGTATTGAGGAGTCTGTTGGCTTGGGGGAGGAAGCTGTTAGACATTCTGGGCATACGGGCCCGAATGCTTCGGTACCTTTGTCCAGATGGCAGGAGGGTGAAGAGTGTGTGTGAGGGGTGTGTGGGGTCATGCACAATGCTGGTGGCTTTGCGGATGCAGCGTGTGTGTAAATGTCTATGATAGAGGGAGGAGAGACCCCAGTGATCTTCTCAGCTGTCCTCACTATCCGCTGCAGGGTCTTGTGATCCGTTGAAGTGTAATATCCGAACAACACAGTGATGCAGCTGCTCAGGATGCTCTCAATAGTTCCTCTGTAGAATGTGGTGAGGATGAGGGGTGGGAGATGGGCTTTCTTCAGCCTTCTCAGAATGTAGAGATGCTGCTGGGCCTTCTTGGCTATGGAGCTGGTGTTAAGGGACCAGGTGAGGTTCTCCGTCAGGTGAATACCAAGGAATTTGGTGCTCTTGACGATCTCCACGGAGGAGCCGTCGATATTTGGCGGAGAGTGGTCGCTCCGTGCTCTCCTGAAGTCAACAACCATCTCTTTTGTTTTTTCCACATTCAGAGAAAGATTGTTGGCTCTGCACCATCCGTTAGCACATACTGCACATACTCTCTGTATGCTGACTCGTCGTTATTGTTGATGAGTCCCACCACAGTCGTGTCATCGGCAAGCTTGATGTGATTCGAGCTGTGCGTTGCTGCACAGTCATGAGTCAGCAGAGTGAAGAGCAGTGGACTGAGCAGACAGCCCTGAGGGGCCTTGGCAGGGTCTTGATGTGTCTCATGACAAGTCTCTAGAAGCACTTCATGATCATGCGTGTGAGTGCAGTGGGACGGTAGTCATTGAGGCAGGACACTGAAGACTTCTTCGGCACAGGGACAGTGGTGCTGCCCTTGATGCACGTTGGAACGACGATGCTGCTCAGGGAGATGTTTAAGATGTCAGTGAGAACATCCGCCAGCTGGTCTGCACATCCTCTGAGCACTCTGCCAAGAACGTTGTCTGGTCCAGCAACTTTCCGTGGTTTGACTCTGAGTATCATTTTCCTCACATCAACCGTGGTTAGACACAGCACCAGGTCATTGGTAGGAGGGGTGGTCTTCCTCGCCGTCACATCATTTTGCAACCTCAAACCGAGCATAGAAGTTGTTCAATGCATCTGGAAGGGAGGCATCAGTATCACAGGCGGGTGATGTCCTGTAGTTGCTGATGGCCAGAATGCCCTGCCACATGCATCGCATGTCACCGCTATCCATCACACTATCCGTGAAATGACTGTGGATTTTCTGGACATGTGCCCGCTTTGCCTCTCCAGTTCAGTTTGGCTCCTGCTATTCTTAGGGCTGCCATGTCACCTACCTTGAACGTGGAGTCTCGGGTCCTCAGCAGTGCACACACCTCTGCAGTCATCCACAGCTTCTGGTTGGAGCGTGTGATGATAGTCTTGGAGACAGTGATGTCATCAATGCACTTGGTGATGTAGCTGGTCATTGATGCCACGTATTGGTGGAATCGCTGTCGGTTGCGGCCTCCCAGAACATGTGCCAGTGTGTGCTCAAAACAGTCATGAAGAGCAGAGATGGCTCCTGCTGGCCAGGTTTTCACCTGCTTCAAAAACATTTACTGTTTAGATGAATGATTTTTGTGGAATATTTGTATAGACGTTCGGCAGGCTGTGAAGTGGTGGAAAAAGCTTATCAGACACATTGGAATAAAGATGTCACATGTGGAGGTAGTCACCGAACTGCCAACTTCATCTTCGTTCCACATAATCACCCACCCTTCTCACTTTCTCTCTCCTTCTCTCTCTCACGCTGTCCTCCACCACAACCAAGAACTGCCTTGGCATAATTAGAGGGTAGAGGTTAAAGGCTTTCTGACAGATGATTTGCGTTGTTGAAGAGGCCTAGTGTGAATGGGATTTGATTGAACGGAGGTTTGTGCAACACTGTATTTTACAATTCAGTAAGTACCGGGTGTTTAACATGTGTAGGTGAGTAGCGATTACAAGTCATAAGCGATAAATACACTTGCAACTGGCACATCATTTGCATATTGGATTTTAGAGTATAAGTTGTGTATAGAAGTACTTGGTACTACAAAGCCATTATTTTCATTCCTACGTTCACAACAAGACATTCGGACAAACACCTGAGCCCAAGATCAACAACAATACAGTTATGACATATTAAGTAGCAGTTCAAGACTACATTCTGAGGTGGTTTGTTCAGGCTGGGGTGTAGTCATCCATAGGAGGTGGGGTTAGGATATATAACAAATGTGGCATATTTGTCACTGTGTCCTAATCTTTAAGTAGATTTCTATTGATTTCTATACTTCAGAAACTTGCCTGGCATCAGCCAATCAACAGGCTGAGATACAGTCATAAAACTTGTTAAGTATTTTCATCTATGGTTTCTTATTTGCTCTTAGCAAGAACTGGCCAGTAGGGGCGGTCTTTGTGAAGAGTGCTTGGACCCCGCAGATCACTGCTTGCGACTATATTGTATTTAGTATTTATTTCATAATGATGCAAAACTTGGAAGTGACATTTGGTGCTCTTGAACATACATACAAAGTAATATGATGTAATTATCATATCTATCTATCCATCTATCTATCTATCTATCTATCTATCTATAATATATATATATATATATATATATATATATATATATATATATATATATATATATATATATATATATATGTTCTTTAAACATATATAGCCTGTGCTGTTTGTCATTTATGATTTTAGAATGCAGCAGTCTCATCCACCATATGCTAGGGGTTTTGTGGTATTTTATTATTATTATTATTTTTTTTTAAATCTCTGCCTGCTAAGATATTCTTCTTAGCAATGTTGACAGCTCTGCATAAATTATAGTCATATAACTGGTCTCATTATTCCATAAGCTTGCTTACAAAGTGTGCACCAGGTGTTAAAATAATAGTAATAATATTTTATATTTACTCAGTTAAATCAGAGTAATTATTAAACTGTAGCATTATATGTTATTATAAACATGAATATCAGACCTCAATTAGATTATAGTAGTTAACTGTTCTAAACAAACTAAAATATACCAAACAAACTAAAGTACTATACTAACTAAAGTTCCATGGATTAAAAAAAAAAAAAGTATAATTGTGCCTTGGCCTTACATAAACATGAACTTGTAAGGAAACCAGTATATATGGGGTGTCATGCGACAGAGCTTTCTATATTTAAAAATGAAATTCAAGATAAACAGAAATTGCGTTTCACTGGCTGTTGACTTCGGCAGCAGCTCTGCAATTAAACCATAACTGAGGCGAATTCCTCTCAACGCGAATGTGAAATGTGGCAAACAAAAGACATTAATTTGAACACAGTGGCCATTAAAGCGTAATTGGCGTGCAGCTGCCGAAATATCCGTTTCTGATTACGCCTCACTTAGGTCATTTTCTGATGTCATAAGAAAAATTTCCTTCATCCGTTTGGCTCGTGACCGACCAGAGAGTTTGGCTATTAGATCCGTGTGTGTCTCTGGTGTAAAATCCCTGCATTGTCAGACAGAGATTTTGCCGTGTGCAGACAGTGAGATGATGTCCCGCAGCACGGGGAGGTCTGTTTACTAAATTGGGTCAAAATCTGGAAACGCGCCTGAGCTCCCTCCTGCAATATTCATGGGATGACATTTCAGATATAGTACAGACTCCAGACAGAGTCTCTAATTGGCCCGTGAAGTTAATCACAGAGCGCTTGCATTGTTACTCAAAAGGGCTGTGAAGATAGAAAGGTTTAAAAATGTGTGACGTGTTGTTCGTTAACAAATTTTAAAAAATGTAATGTATGATAAAATTGCTGTGGTATAAGAGGAATAAAACATTTGCTGTTGTAGGAAAATAATCCTATCACACCATCCTGATCTGGGTCATTTTCCTATGACAGCGCACTGCGTTGTGTTTTATTCCTTACTGCAATCATATATCAGTGCGTTTCCGTCAGAGAACAGGTAGGGGGATGAAAGACGATGAAATACCCAAGCTTCCATTGTGTGTCAGCGATGCAGTCGAGCCGCTGTGAGCTAAAACAAAGGCTTCCTTGAGGAGATGGAGAGGATCCCGGTGGGAGAAGTGGTGTCAGTGGTCAGGGTGGTAACCTGGCACCTGGCAATTACTGCCAGCGGCACTCATTAATCTCACCGAGAGCTGCTCTGCCCTCTGACAAGACTCTCCTGTCACTTCCCCTCTCTCCCAGAGACAAAACCCAGGCTAATACGGCCATTTATATTACATGCAGGTCCACCTATTTGCCAAGTACCTTGGAGGAAGGCTGGCATTTTGAAATGCTGCTTATTTCCATGTGGGCAATTACATTTACAGCAAGTAGACAGCAGCGAGCATTGGTTTACACAACAAGGGATACAGATTCCGTTAATATCAGTGTGTAGCGTTCTGATATATATATATATATATATATATATATATATATATATATATATATATATATATATATATATATATATATATATATATTTGTCTCACACAAGCCATTCTGCCTCTGTTAAATGATCACCTTGGCTGTTTGAATTCCATTTTTCTTCTAAGGACACCAGTGGAAGACAGAGAGAGTAGTGGCTTCACACACAAAGAACTGAAAAAAAAAAGGAAAGAAGAAAGAGAGAGCTAGCAGCCGCAGTGCTGAGATTTTTTTTTTCCCCCCTTAGGCGACATCTTCACCCCACTCATGCAGACTGGCACCTTCCCGATGAAGGGCCCCTATCGTTCCCCTCAATCAATCCCGTCCCAGAGCTTCCAAATCAAGAACTGCAAGCGGATCTCCACCTCCACTGTCACCGGCTTAATGGGGACGATAAGCAGGTCCATATAATTACAATCCAGCGAAATAATTGTAACAAGAGGCTAAACGATTAGCTGTACTTTTAATTAGCCAGTGCTTCAAATTAATAATTGCTGCTTAAATCTGGAATCAGACCCACTGTTGTGGCGTTCTAATAATGGAAGCACTCGCTTGCACTTATTACATTTTTTCTGTGGGAAGCCTTCTTAGTGGGTGGGTGGTGTGGGGTGTTTAGGTTGGGGGTTGAACAAAAAAGTGAGGTAGCGTATAAGAAAGAAAGAGAGAGATAGAGAGAGAGAGATTGTCTATTTGGTTATCGTCCAAAAGCAGCGGAGCTCAGCTAAGATTAAATTTATTCAGTTTACCGTGGATATCACTGTTCCGTTCTTGCTTTTTCCATCTGGCTTCAGAAAAGGGTGGGGAAGGATTTTTGAGTAAGGTGGGTGTTGGGGGAGGGGGGTCATGGTGTTCGAGACGAGGACATATTACACAGCACCATCATCAAGCCTGGCGTCATGCCCCATTATAAAGTAAGCTCTTCCGATGCTGATTTAAGCTGAAGACTCGGTTTATTTTAGAAATCTGTTTTTGAAGCATATGGATAAGGGAGGAAAAATCCTCATCCTCATTAAACGTCCATCCCTCGAGGCTTTGCTCAGCTGCAGACTGATCACGCTTAACACATAGTCTGCCTTAGGGTTATCAGGAAACCCTTGCTTTTAACTCGTTGTTGTTGTTGTTGTTGTTGTTGTTCTTGTTGTTGTTGTTGTTGTTTTTTAAATTACATTATCTGTCCTGTTCACAACTGAGTAAAAGATTGTTGTTTTGACCCAGGCCGTGTCTTTTGGTCGTGTAGAAGAAAAAAAAAAAGACAAAAATGCATGTAATGTATATCTTAAAATCAATAATTAGCACTTTATTATTTAATATATGAATTATTCATTTTTTAGAAGATTTCTAAATAACTATTTATATGTTGATGGGAACGTAAATGAAAGATAGAGGGTAAGGGAGAGGGGTTTTAAACATAACCGTGTAGAAAGATCAGTCAGTTTTGTTTTGTTTTTCAATTAAAATAAAATAAAATATAAAATAAAATAGAACTAATAATAAATTAACAAACAAATAAAAATAATCTTTCAATCCAGACTGGCCTAAATATTAAGTTTCCTAAATATTAAGATTAAGAGAGAGAGTGCTAAGTGTGATGCTCGCTCTACCATTTAATCCTGCGTTTTGTGCTGAAATGCTTTTACAAATCTCAGCCTTAACCTTACGGGATCATTAAGGGTTAACTAGCAGGATGCCACCACTCTTTCTTGTCCTGCTTTACATTAACTGGATAATGTAGTGTCGAGGGACTGCATTCTTCTCGAGATAACGCCTCTGACAGCTATAAACGTGATCTATCAGCACGTCAAAATTATCCGTCAGGTGAGCTGACATAAACATGACTGACATCTCGCTGTCATGGCGGCCGGGGACCTGGCGTCAATCTCCTCCCGTATCTCTCTCTCTCGCTCTCTCTCTCTCTCCCCCCCTCCACTGTTTTTATTCCTTCTTTTATGTCGCTTATTTTTCCTCGACCCTCAGAAGAAGTGGCTGTCACCTCTGGGCTCGCTCTCGTTTTTCTCAGCCAGCTCTATTCCACACCCTTTCTGGAATAATTTGATGATGGATTAGACGCGGCGTAAAAGCCAGGCGACCCCGAGGAGTGGCTCAGGGAATAGCTAGGGCGGATTGAGAACAAACTTATTCCAGGTCTACTTCTCTTGGTCCGATCCATCACTCTCGGAGAAACGAAAACATTTGATAACTGACAAAGGAGTATTGCATTTAAACTCTCTATTAGCTGATATTATTAGTTAATATATGTAAATCGGTTTATACAACCTGAGCTTTGAGTGAGTTTGGGTGAGTATGTGCCTGAGCTTGGTTCGATATCATATCATTTGCAAGGAAAGGTGTAAACTCTAACTGGAACCTTAACTTTATTCTTTGAACATTTACATATTGACCCGAGGCATGTGAATTGTTACATATTTGCTTTATTGTCATCTTCAGTGGATCTGGTGTATCATGAGCTTATCCTGGGAACGCTGGGCACGTACCAGGAATACTCTCTGTATGAGCACCGTGCACACTCGCATTAACACACTCATTTACACCTTTACACCTAGGAGCAATTTAGAGCAGCCAGTTCTATCTAGCGGCATGTTTTTGGAAGCAGGGGATGGTGGGGGGGGTCGTGATAACCCTCACAGACATGGGGCAAACATGTGAAACTCCATACAGATGGTAACTCGAACCAAGCCAAGACTTGAATGCCCTTGTTGCCGCGCCACGCTGTGTTGCTTTATAATATGCATCATGCTGAACGCTTCACATCTGTGCGTCCAGGTTTCTTAGGTTGAGCGCAGATCCTGACGTACAGGCGGACACTAATGCTAAAGCTGCCAAGTCCTGAGAGACGTCTGTGTTAATTTAGGGCCACAGCGCTGTCTCTGCTGTAGGAATGTAGGCCATTATGCTAATGCTATGGTAATGCCCTGCGGGTTTACCCTGGGGTACTGGACCAGGCACAGTCACCTCCACCTGTGTTTTCTGTTGCTGCTGTCTAATTTAGTGCACCACGTACACGCTCTCTGTCATCAAGCAGTTTGGTCTGTGTGAAAAGGAAAGGAGGAAATGAAAATAGGTTGGGGTTTTTTTTCCACAGCGTTGGATGAGTTGGATCTTTTATCACTTTCTGCTTCCACGGTACGGACTTGAGGTGCACTCGGGGCAGCTGCCACTAGTTAAAATGAGCTTCCTGTAAGAGTAAGTGTGTTGATTGCCTTCTGAGGACCTTTAAATTGAGAGGAACTCTCCCTGAGGCCTGATACCCTCTCACTGTCGATTCCTGCCAGACTGCTGTCCTTTCCTAAGCTTCAATCCGTTTACTTTACAGCGCTCCTGCCGTCTGCTTCACATCAGCTCGGGCTCAGATAAAGGCTTCTCTTGCATCTCGTAAAAGCGACGGCTATTTGCCATTGATTTCTTGCATGCCGACTCAAATCATACTTACCGTCTTTCTCTCTCTCTCTCTCTCTCTCTCTCTGTCTGTCTCTTTCTCCCTCTCTCTGTCTCCCCACAGCCATTATGAGCAGGACCGTTCAGCGCTGAAGAAGAAGGAATGGGAGCGTCGCACACAGGAAGTGCAGCAGGATGAAGATTTGTTCTCCACCGGCTTCAATCTGTTCGGTGAGCCGTACAAGGTAAGAGTTCACACAGGGGTCCAATCAGCGACTGTGCACTTTCATTTCACACCGCAGCTCTGCAGCAGCTTAAAAAAAATGAGAAAGAAATGAAAGAATCTGACGTGGGTTAATATGATGGTTCATGCCACTTTATTTGCTGGTTCGCGCTCCTTTGCTTTTTACTTTCATCCCAGTATTCACACCAATGATGGAGTCAAACTAGGAATGTTTGCTAGAGCCAATAATCCAGTGATATTTATGGACAGGAGACAAGAGTGATGTATACAATGTGTACTGTATTCCAATATCAGCTTAATAAAATGTATTTAATAATACAGGAAATTCAAATAAAATTTTAGCCTTTTGGAGAGAAAAACCCCAAAACAGGTGGCATTTTTTCTACAATCCACATGATAACAAGTCTTTTAAACATTGATTTAAGTGTGTTTTTTTCTGAATTCCCTAATCTTAGTTTTTGCAAGGGAAGTAGAGTAGGCTTACCGTGTTCTGGTTTTCAAAAGTAGAGGACACCTATTTGTGTGTGTGTGTGTATTTTTTCCTACATTCTTTTGAATGTCCATGGAGTGAAATAAAATATTAGATGATACGAGTGGACATTCTGCCATCATTTACTGATTGGCTGTGTAATACGAAGCAATGCGATAACATGAAATTATATATAAAATGACCTCATATGGCCATGGGCATTGTTTCGACTCAGGACAGCGGTCATTTGCTGCTATTGTCAAGCGATTGTTTGACGCCGTACACAACAGCACTTCACCTTCGCACGTTCGCTGAGAGTAGGCTAATCATTGAGAGGCAGGAATTTGGCCAATAGTTCCTACAGGCCTTTTATAATCGACCAATCAGTGTGCGAGAAGGCGGAATTACAGAGAGGGGTTTAAGCAATGCAAATATGCGCACATACACAATGATGCAGTATTAGACCATAAGCACATCATAATGAAACTAAAGCCGAATCCTGGACATTTTCTCAAATTTAGATATCCCGGCCAGAAAAGAGGACGTATGGTCACCCTAGATGGGCAGTATGACGATGTAGTATAAATATTGTGATAAATGATGTCACATTATATAACAGTTAGTTCTGGTCAACTACTTTATGATTGGTCGAGCAGCATGCCAAGAGTGCTCATGTTTAGTGAAACTGCACAGGAACGTTTCACTGTTTGTATTATGTATGGAGTAAAATTCCAATTATTCCAGTTATCATTCTGTAGCAACAATCCCACTGAAACCGTTACTACAGTAGCGTTAGCGACGTCATCAGCGGACATGGCGAACGATACGTTTTTCATGATTATACTGTAACTTCTGACTTAAAATATGAACGCTCATCAGATGAAGAACAAGAAGGGACGTCAGTTTCACTGGAAGCACCTTTAACAGGAATGTACAAATCGTTGTGAGCTAGCTGGCTAGCTGACGGGCTATATCAGTGAGCGTGGTTTTTCAGGATCGATTTCCATTCGTGGAGCAAAATAAACAAATGATTTGGGTCATACTGTGTCTGAAATGTTAGTTACATTTATTCATTTATTCATACTCGATATTAGGTTCTTCTTTATTAAACTGTATAAAAGCAATCTCTCAATCGTGCGGTTATACTGGATATCAGCACAGCTGTGATTACCTGTGAGTGCTGATATTCTGTAGAACCGCACTCTTGCTTGTGCGATATTCCTTAAATATGGTTTTCTGAGAGATTAAATAAAATTAAATTAAATTAAATCGCGAACTCTGATTAGGAGATGTCATTTATTTTCGCAGACATTGAATAACAGGAGTTTTTTAAAAAGATTCAAACAAATAGCTGATTTGATGTTAAAATTTGGTACTGATTTTTGTCGTTGTTGTTGTTGTTGTTGTTGCAGTCATATTACCCATCCTTAGTGAGGAGGTATTTATTTAGGTACCAGTGGTCTTATTAAACCGGACTTATTAATCCACGTATTCTGTATTAGGGGCGCACGGTGGGTTAGTGGTTAGCACCTTTGCCTCACACCTCCAGGGTCAGGGTCAGGGTTTGATTCCCACCGTGGCCCTGTGTGTGCGGAGTTTGCGTGTTCTCCCCGTGCTGCGGGAGTTTCCTCCCCCAGTCCAGAGACATGCATGGTAGGCTGATCGGCATGTCCAAAGTGTCCGTAGTGTATGAATGGGAGTGTGAATGTGTAAGTGATTGTGCCCTGTGATGGATTGGTACCCCGTCCAGGGTGTACCCCGCCTTGTGCCTCATGCTCCCTGGGATAGGCTCCAGGTTTCCCCGTGACCCTGAAAAGGAGTAAGCGCTATAGAAGATGGATGGATGGTATTCTGTATTAAATCCATTCTCTCTCTCTCTCTGTCACACACACACACACACACTTTTACTGCTGTGTGTGATTTGTCCACTCAGACTGAACAAAAAGCTTCAAAACTACACCCTTCATTAAATTCAAAACACTCTTGATTAAAGTCGAATGTTTATAAAAAGGAGTTAATTACTCCATTCAGAGATAATTCACACCCAGGAACAATTCCTCATAAATAATTACATGTTAAGTCCTTTCCAAGAAGCTCCTGAGTGTGTTTTAGGCTGTAAAATGTAGTGTTTGGTATTGTATAATAGTTTACAATGAACAGGTTAAGAACGATTCCTGATACTTGCTGTCTTTTGAGGTGTTTTTGGTCGTCAAGGGCCACCGAAATTGTGTTCTTCAAGGATCATTACACTACTGTTCAAACGTTTTAGGCACCGTCATTTTTATTTAGACTTTGCATTAGATGTTTGTATTCTGCATTAGGGTGTCAGTAGCGAATGATAGACTTCCAAGCATGAACTTTCCAGCTCCAGTCGATCTGAAGCCAATCCTAGGTAGACTTGGGGTGAAACGGGAATGCAGCCTGGATGGACTCTGGTATATCTCAGCAAACAATTCTAATGTTACCTGACATTTTTAATGTCATTAAAGAAAGTAGCATGCTAAGAAACACTTTTCAGATTGAAAACAACAACAACAAAAACACACACACTGAATCCTGGCACTTGCACATAGACATTTTTGAGAACTTTCCCATGCTTTTTTAATAAAAATAAAAGCACACCATATTGTACTCAAGACAAAGGGTTTACTTGCTTATGTACTTATGTACTTATAGCTTTACATTCCTTTTCAACTTATATCATTATATAAATACTTTCCACTTCATTATTTCTGAAAGCATTACAGAATTTCTTTACCAGTCCCTATGACAATGGCAATTAGATTTTTCACACCATTTATTTATTTACTTATTTAGACCAATTTAGAGCTTCGTCTGAGACAAATGAAGCCAGCCAACTGCTTGTTTTCGAACTGCTGCTCATGCTGCATCACAGGGGAGTGTAACACACTCAGAGGAAAAGGGCTATCTGCCCTCTTCCACATACATGAGCTCACAGACTCCCATGATTGCCTAGTGTTGCTGTGATTGACAAGCTGGGATGCACCGAAATTTCGTCCGTCGGAAATTTTCGGCCGAAAATGGCATTTTCGTTTTTTGACCGTAAGAGAAAAAAATATGAGCCGAAAATATATGCCACCACGCCCCACCCGCCCCTCAGTGCTCGGCGTGCAGATTTCACTCTCGAGCTAGCCGACGGTTATCGCTGCATTGCAACATTACTAGATCCGGGATTTAAAGAAAATTACTGTACGGAGAAAAAGCAGCGTGCATGAGAAATGATACACTCAGAGGTGGAGCTGATGAACGCATCTGCTGAAGGATCGACGCGCAGCACAGAGAAAAGTCTACCAGAGGAACGGGTGCGTACGAGCGATGAGGTGCGAACTCTTCCGCTTTCTGACATGTTTGACGAGAATCCCTAGCAGCGCCATAACAAGCGCAGTTACACTTTCCATTGCTTGCACTGCACGCAGGTATTTATCTGCCCCAAGCACTAGCACAGAGAGTGAGAGACTGTTCAGTGCAGCATCTCATGTTCTTGATGAGAAGGGGAACCATCTCTCCCACCAGAAAGCTGAGCAACTTTTGTTCTTGAAGAGAAACCTGCGACTTTTGCTTAAATAGAAAGCCGTCCAATTTGCTATGTATATAGCAATTACATTAAAATGCATGTAGCTGTGCAAAAGTTTGTTCTTGACTTGAGGCTAAAGCTGTTGTTTACAGTTTGAGGTTAGTTTTAGTTCTTATTGCTGCTGTTTTGCACAATGAGCTTTAATTAATGTGGAAATGCATTTGCATAAACAGAACAGAGGCCTACTTCATTACCTGACTGCTGTTTTGCATATTATAATAGTTTTGTAGAACTTTACATTATTTGGATAATTAGATAAAAAAAAAAAAAAAATCTGTTCAGTTTGATGATACAGAACTGAATGAAGAAAAATATACAACCCCAATTCCAAAAAAAAGTTGGGACGCTGTGTAAAATGTAAATAAACGTAAATAAAACCAGAACGCAATGATTTGCAAATCTCATAAACCCATACGTTATTCCCAATAGAACATATAAAACATATGAAATGTTTAAACTGCAACTCAATTAGTTGCAAAATGTTCCTCCAGCTGTTTCTGTTTAGTAACACCTACTTTTCCAGCCTTTTGTTGCCCCGTCCCAACTTTTTTGAGATGAGTTTCCGCCATCAAATTCAAAATGACCTTATTTTTTCCTCACTTTAAACATTTGATATGTTTTCTATGTTCTATTGTGAATAACATTATGAGTTTATGAGATTTGCAAATCATCGCGTTCTAGTTTTAATTTACGTCTATTTACATTTTACACAGCGTCCCAACTTTTGGGGAATTGGTGTTGTATTTAATATTGGTTTTGTTTTGGTGTGTTCATTTGAATAAAAGTTCAATTCAGATGCATTAAATTCATGAAATGAATTAAAAGGTCTAATATTAATACAATTATACAAAAACACATACTATTTTAAAACGGGATTTAAAAATAAAATTTCATTTTCGGTTTCGGTTTTCAGCCAAGTGCATCCTGAATTTTCAGTTTCGTTTTCAGCCAGAATTTTCCTTTCGGTGCATCACTATTGACAAGAGTATGCCATCTCTCTCAGCCCAGATGGCCATGGCGGGGTTCGACCTCTTTGGATTTGCTCTATGACATTTTCTATATTACTGTATGTAAACATATCAAAATGACTATAGGTGTATTAGGAATTGTAATGACTTATAATGAGGAGGATTGGAGGATTTTAAATCTGGGGAGGATCGTGCTTAAAATCTTATTCTGATTTTGCTGTTTGAGCATATACAATTTTAGGATAACTTTATACACAAGACTCCTGCTTGATTGATGGCGAGTGATTCAGTAGGACTGATCGCTATAGTAACAGACTGTTTGTTGTTTTTAAGAAAAAAAAAAACAACTTTGAAAATGGCTGTTGAAAAGAAATGCCACACATTGTGTAATTAATGCATTTAACTATAGCTTTCTGTGTAAAATTGCAAACAGACACTGTTGCTTGATTGCCAGGAACCCATTTTTCATCACATAGGTCTATGTTTATCATACTGTGGCGGTGGCATTATTAGCAGGTGGTGTTATTAACAACTAACAACAATCAGAGCGCAACCCACTGTTTAGCATGTGTTAATGCTCCAGACTCCATTAATTAAGTGCCACTCAGGCTGATGGAGATTTGCTACCTAGCATAGATGAGAAGATGCAGGGTTTCTATATTGCGCTTCACTGTACCGGCTGTTCGTTTCTTTCTCCCCCTTTTCTTTTTTTTTTTTTTTTTTTTTGCAAGATTAGATTATTAGGTTATTAAGTAAAGAAGGAGGCAAACTTAACATTAAAAAAAAAAAAAAATCACATTTACATTAGCATCCAAATATTATTATTTACAAATGACGACTGGTTTTGTATCTCTGTATATTTTCATACAGATACAGGCAACTGTGTATGTTATAATAAATGAACTGATATTTACAGTCACCAGCCACTTTAATAGAACACTTGTACACCTGCTCACTCATGCCAATCATGTGGCAGTAGCTCAGTGCATAAAATCATGCACATACAGATGAAGAGCTTTAATTAATGCCCACATCAAACAGTGTGATCTCTGTGACTGTGGCTGTGGCGTGGTTGTTTGGTGCCAGGAGGGTTGTTTTGAGCGTTTCAGAAAGTGCTGATTCTCACGCACAGCCGACCCTCGAGTTTACACAGAATGGTGTAAAAAAAACAAAAACCATCTGTCGAGCGAGTATTCGAGAGAGACTGGTTTGAGCTAACGGTAAGGATACAGTAACTCAAATAACCGCATTTTACAGCCGTGGTGAGCAGAAAAGCATCCAGAATGCACAACACATTGAACCTTTAGGTGGTACGACAGTAGAATTTGACTATTGGAAAAACTTTGTTGTGTCTTTTCCTTAAATTTCAACTGTCCAATGAGACACATTTCTTTAAACAGTGCTATTTTTTCTGCAAAACTCCACCTTAGAAATGTATCGACATCCCGGCTTTTAATACCTGGTGAAGCCTCGCCTAATCATTCCTCTCATTTCTCTGATATTGCTTAATAGTATTTTAACTGCTTGTCTAATTTTTTTTTAAATTATTTTATTTTATCCATTGCCTGATTTGTTCAGGTCAGCAACCATATATCTCTTTTCTGTTGAAAGCTCTTTTGTTTTCTTATAGTGATGGTAATGAATGAGGAAATATTTATATCCTAAGAAAACAAGACATTCAGTACGTTTACATGGACAACAATAATCCAATATTAACCCGATTAAGACGATACTCTGATTAAGAAACTAGCATGTAAACAGCGATTTTTGATTACCTTAATCCGATTTAGGTCATACTCGAAGTAAACACAAATCGAATTAAGACGTGTGGAGTATTCCTGTTTTAGCCGCATTATCAACATGCGTTACAGACATGTAAACACCTTAATCACATTATTAACATCGTGTGAGAGATTTCACCGCATTTTGCGACAGGACACGTACACACACGGCAGTGCGCGACTGTTTTACGGCGAACAAGAGAGCACGGCTGCGTCCCAAACCGCATACTTGCCTACAATAGGCCTGTAGTAGGAGAAATACATGTATCTCAGCTACTATATAGACGGTAAGTATGCGGTTTGGGTCGCAGCCCACGGCTTCAAGCAGTCGTCTATTAGCACGTACAGCATGACAAATAATTAACCGCACTTGAAGCGTTCGTAAAAAAATAAAATAAAAACACCCAAAACTGTACATGGTACCATAACAAAGACCAACCATATGTTAATACGTGAAATTCTGGAGGGATGTCGGACGGCTTGGCGCGGTGATGTAATGACGTGTGCCGTTAATCTAATTATACTCTATAACATGTAAAACAGGAACATGACAGGAGTATTCTAAGAGCGACTCATGTAAACACCTTAATCACATTATTATCTTAATCAGAGTAAGGTCAATAATTAGATTACTGCTGTCCATGTAAACGTAGTCATTGTCAAAGCTTTTATTACAAAAAAACAAAAAACAAACAAACAAAAAAAAAACTTTGTGAGTTTAATAATATATGGCACAGTATGTTTTTTGAGAAAAAATATTCTAATTAAGAAAGAAATTTATCCAGATCAACTTACATTTATACAAGTGGGCAGTTGAGCATTAAGGGTTAAGAGCGTTAAGAGCCGGTGCTTGGATTTGAACTCGTGGCCTTCCGAGCAGTAGTCCAATGTCTTAAGATTTGTGTAATATTTATGTGTAACGTAATCATTTTTGCTTCATTCTATGAAGGGTGCCAATAATTCTGGAGTCATATGTATATCTTCACACACCTAGTTTAGTATTATTTGGCTTTGATATCAGCACCAGTAAGGTCAGTAAGTAACCTGAACTTATTTTTTTTAATCCAAAAATGTTGTTTTTTTTTTTAAGGAAATATACTTCACAGTGACTAGCTATGAACTCTGGGAAGTGTGGAGAGGGAAGTATTTTTTTATCTTATGGTTATGCACTCTGTAAAAGCCTCAGCAAAATGTTAATTTCACACACTTATTCCCCCCTGCACTCTAAATGACTTCCAGTCAGCCGGGGAAGCTGCATCGAGTTCAAGCACCACTTTCTTTCCATCTTTTCCTCCGTCCTTTGATTTGTGTCCTAAGCCAGCTGTTAGCAGGTGACAAGACTGATTTTTCCACAGAAAGTGCGTGAAAGGGGAGTCAAAGTGCTGTCAATACAGCGGCACGGAAGACCTCAGGGGTTCAGAATTCAGGATCAATGCTGCTGCTTACTTCTCTGCGCTCCTCAGGCAGTCGATAAAAAAACTGCCTCTCTCCCAGAAGTGGCATCATGTTTCCAAGCTTTTCGCTGACGTGCCATTTTAGGGGCCTTTAGTTACTCTTTCCTTGATTGTTTTGTCTGTGAAGGTCTTCTTATGTTATATCAGCCTTGATGGAACGTACAGTATAACGTGCTGTGATGGATTATAACAACAGGCTTCGTAGCAGAAACAGGCTTTCTCGACCTGAAATGCGTTTCGCTTTTGTGTATATCTTACAAGGTCTAACAGTTTGTAGACTGGTTACAGGCAAAAATTTAAAAAGGGAGAATATTCAAGCTATTCAAATTAGAAATAAGTCCATAGTCCATACGACTATATAGATTTTAATAGCAGTCTGTTGACTGACACACTTTTCAAGCCCCGCCCATCCATCAAGCATTTTCTGTTTAACAATAACATCCCTTATTGTTTCAGGGAATCCCTTTATAGATGATTTTTTAGATGATAAAAATCATTATATTTATACCGTAAACTATTTTAAGAGTCCTTAACAACTCTGATTTCATCTGCTAAACCGATTTCAGAGACAATATCAGGCAATCGCAAGCTGAAGCCCCGCCTACCTCAACGATTATCAACGAATCTACTTACGGAAAACCGAAATTACTGCCGAAAATCTTAAAGAGTTCTACGTTTACGATGAGAAATGAGTTCTCGCTTCGATTATCAGCATGAATCGCATCGGTCCCTGTCTCATCAGCTGAGGTAAAAAGTTGCGATATTTTACACACGGACCTCACTGTGTTCTCTTTACTCGGCGAGGAAATAATCGCAGATTCATTCAGTCAGTCATCTCTGTTCTGTCGACGAAATATCCCGTTTTTATTCGGTCATTGAAACATCGTCCACTGTCGTGTCTTGTCTGGTTTGACGATGACGTGATGGTGCGGTAGCATGGCGGACATTTTGACAGCTGGTAACTTATTACAAACTGAACTGATTAGGCTTGTGTCCCTGTGGCTATCGCAATGCTGTGTAATTTTATTCAAATTGTAGGAAATCCCACGTAGCTATCAAGGTTTTCGACTTCTTTAGTCAGATTGACTGTTTTTAATCACCGTGTTCGTTATACTGGCTGCTTACACAGCAGAAAGTAGACTGAGTAAAAACAGTTCCGCGTTGTTCTGGTACAAAAATATGGTTATGGTTTTTTAAAAAAAAATTTAAAGTAGAGGTGTCAAGGAATATTATTGGTAGAAAAAGACATCATTTTTGACACATCGACATGCAACAGGTTTTCCCAGACTGCCAAACACACACACACACACACACACACACACACACACACACACACACACAGTCAGTATATATCAGAGTAGTTTTACTGATAATAGCGATGCGTTAGCCATATGGAGCACACATGATTTGCATATGTCTACATGTGTATTCTCAGGGCCTATCAAACAATCCAGAGTAATTGATCCAGACAAGAAACAGGATTTATGTCCTAGTACGAGCGGTGACGCCACTTCTGATTCATTCGCCAAGCTACAGGACATGTGTGTGTGTGTGCGTGTGTGTGTGTGAACTGTAACTTTAAAACCTGCGTTTAAAGGGAAACGGGATTGGAAATGCTGCTACTCGTAGGCCCGGTCATCTCACAATGTTACAATGATACTTTTCTTTGAAGACTAATTACAGTCATCTCAAGGCAAGACACACTTTATCCCTCAGTTCTTGCCTAGTCTCTCTCTCTCTCTCTCTCTCTCCCTCTCTCTCTCTCTCGTCAGCTCCATATGTCATTTATCTCCATCTGAGCACACACTATATGTTTTTGCCTCTGAAATTAGTTTCACCATCAGACCGCTCTACTTAGATCGTCTAGAATGCACTCGTCACTGCTAAAACTGGGTCACTGCTGATATCGACCATAATATGCTACTAGAATGTGGTTATTGTTTTAAAAAAAAAAAAAAGAAAGAAAGAAAAAAAAGGACCTCTGTTTTACTTCATAACTCGACTGTGTAAATTAAGAGTTTCTTACAATAATGATGTATACCAGTACAGCTTATGATGCAGTGGTTAAAGGCTCTGGGATACTGATCAGAAGATCAGGAGGTCAAGCCCCAGCACTGCCAAGCTACCACTGTTGGGCCCTCATTATAGATATTATATAATATTAAAAATAAAAATAATAAAAATTTGAAAACGGGGCTGTAGTGGCTTAGCGGTTAAGGCTCTGGATTACTGCTCAGAAGGTCGGGGGTTCAAGCCCCAGCACTGCCAAACTGCTGCTGTTTGGCCCTTGAGCAAGGCCCTTAACCCTCTCTGCCCCAGGGGCACTGTATCATCTCTGACCCCAGCTTCCTAACATGCTGGGTTATGCTAAGAAAAGAATTTCACTGCGCTCTGATGTATATGTGACCAATGAAGACTCATTATAATGATGTGGGATGTGCTAAAAGAAAAAAAACATATTGAGTATAGGTGAATTAATCGAACATTTTCCAGTGTGAGGCTATTATTATTGTATTCTGTCGATCGATACTTTAGCTTGTATTAAAAAGTAAATGCAAGAAAGAAGCAAAGTTTTCCTGCCTGCGAAATAAGCAAGAAATAAAGCACACGGAGGCATGCTGGGGTCGGATGGTGAAGCTCGATGTGAAGAGGAGTTACTGTTACCACCCTGAAGTTGATTATTTTCTGTATCACAGCACGTTGCGGCAATTTGCCAGTGATTACAGTGATTACTTTTAGCTGTTTATAGTTACGTTCAAGTCAATGTGGACATCTTTTCTGGGCTGGTTACCGTGGTTGTCCGCTTATAGAAAATCAATCAACTCGTCCTGACCAAGCAGAGTTGAGAATTCAGAGTTGTTTATTTTATTGTTGTTGTTGTTTTCATTTTTTTTTTATCTTTTTTTTTAGTATGTTTATTTATTCTTTTTTATCATACATTGTTGTCTTCCCTCTATTCTGTAAGAATTTGCTGTCCTTGCATTCCACCAGGCAGCTGTGGACTTGCGTCACCGTCCTGAAACACGCGTTCAGCTTTGAACCCTCACCGCTCAGCAAGCCATGCTGTCAAAAAAACAAGAGGGATTTGGCCAGGAAAGAGCTTTGCTGAGCCATAGCGATGTAATGACGCCACACTCGGCCTTTGTGTGAGCGTGCACTGAAGAGGTAACGGCGCTGATGAGAGATGTGAATTCAAGCCATTCTCGCAGTGATTCAGTGTTTACGATCCACTCTCTGGATTTGTAGTTAAGACAGATTTGCGGTTAATAATGTCGCCGAGAGATTTCTCTTAAAAGACTGCAGGAAGTGAGCGTTCTGGTTCCCCTGTCAACTACTTTTCCTCTTAACACCCCCCTCCCCCTTACATTAATCTAAGGCTGCTATTAGCTAATCCCTTTAAATCCTGTTTAATGGAACTGTGCTGTTAACAGCTATTTGGGACTAATTTACTGGCTGCCGGACTGCCTGGCACCTTCAAAGCCGCCCTGGTGCTGCCATCCCAAAGAAAAAAGTGCCTCCCTCAGGGTTGAGAGTCAGTCCCCGAGGTCCAGATCTCGTCGTGCTCTGTGTCCGAGGTGGCTTTAAAGGTCTCTCAGTCTGCCAAGTTCAGCACGCTGGAGCTGGTGCCATACTCCTCTGCTGCTCCAGGCTGTGTGTGTGTGTGTGTGTGTCTGAGTCTCTGAGTTTGTGCGTGTGTCTGTGTTTTCTCTCTCCTTTTCACCCCAAAGGTAAATATTCCCAAATTAGCTCCTACTGTAACCTGCTGAGTCAAGAACCCTGGAGTAAATGATTAATTCCCCCACAATGCCTTGTTTTTGTCTGTCTTCTATCACACATTCAGCCATTTTTCCCCCCTCACCTTGGTTATGTTTTATGCATGCGTGTACACCCAGAGCCAGTCAGTGGGTTGAGCTTAATTTATTCAGTCCAACATTTGGTCTCTGGAGAGTTGTGAATGTGTGCTTGAGTGCAGTGTCTCCACATTTAGCCATGCTTAATAGTGACTGCTGTCATGGCTGTCACATTCTATCAACAGGTTCAGTCGGTGACGGTTATTCATCCAAAATTATGGAAACGGGGTACCTCGTGCTGGGCCACACGAATATATAATGCACGGTAATATATTCCCAAAGCACCAACGTATTTGCATTTACATTTATATATTTGGTAGATGCATTTGTCCAAAGTAATGAATAATTAACAGACAAACAAGGGCCTAATTTTAAAGGAATAGTCCTGTATTTTAATATCTGTTGCCGATATTTTTAGTGTGTTTATTTATTTATTTGTTTGTTTATGTTTTAAGAATTTTTGTCACGTTGTCACATAGAACGAAAAACCAGTTTAGTCCAAAAGTCAAAAAGTTTAAGGTTATTCTAGCAATAAACAATGATTGATAGAACAAATAAACAAACAAACAAGCAAATAAATTCATTAAAAATAAAACAACAACTTTTAATTGCTTTTAGAACACTTTAATAATGAATATTGTATAGGTTTGTCTACATTCAGGATGTTTACACTTTTTTGTAGGCATTTAAAATATATATTTGAAATAAATAAATAAATAAATGTAAAAACAAACCTCTTGTAAAGGCTTTATAATCATTTCATAATAAATATTTTATGTTTGTCTATATTCAGGATGTATCTGCTTTTCAGTGTTTTTGTAAAATAAAGAAACGAATAAATTACTTAGTTACTAAGAAAGTGAATATTAAATTAGCGAATTCAAAGAATAGAACAAACAAACAAACAAACACAAAATTAATAAATAATAAATTCATTAATAAAATATATTTAAAGAAAAAACTAATCTAATAAAGAACTACTTTTCCTATATCTGTATGCCGTCAGGTAATCTGTGAACGGGTTGTAAGCTTCTCAGGTTTCTCAGTACAGTTAATTGTGTCAGAAGTCGTGTTTATAGTAATCACATCTATGCTAGAGATCGAAATTAGCTTGAAAGATTCATGAGTGTTCCTTTAATGAGCTATTATCATACATTTTCATTTCCATTCAAGTCTCAATTAGAGTGTATTGTTTGTTATATGCATTAAAGATGCACGTGTAGACATAATTAAACACTCTAAGCGCTGGAGAGAGCTATTGAAATCATTTCGAAAGTGTGCGGCTTTTTTCAATACACACGCCCGTTGAAGACAATTGTTGATTACCTTACAGGCAATTCATCACGTGCATATTCTTCCTATTCTCCCTGGCTGTAACCAGCTCGCTATCGATTTACGATGATGTGCGGTTGGAGTTTGCTCATTTAAGCCACGATCGATCCCTCATCTGGACGCATGAATGGCTGAGTAGAGCGCTGCTGTTTTCTGTTCCTCCCTCTTTATGTGATCTGAACACAGGAGTCCAACGGCAGAAATATTGAACCTTTTGCCAAGACACTTTTTCAACACATCCTGGATTCTGTAAAGAGTGTTTGCTGTGTGTGTTTTGGTGTTGTACTAGTGTGAGGTTTCATTGCTTTCTGATGCAGATCTAAGAGCACTGGTACCTTCATTACCATTTCAGTTGTTGGCCTTTTGGGCTTGAGGGCAAAGCCCCAAGAGCCTGTGGCGGAGCAACACAAGGCCCTTTTGTAAACACTGCCAATGTCTTGTCAAGGAGAGAGAGAGAGAGAGAGAGAGAGAGAGAGAGAGAGAAGCCGAACGCTTCACAAAAACACACAGGAGCACATCCATATCCACGCGCATATGCAACCATCCATCATTCTTGCAGCCTTAGCTCAGGATATTGCCATTCATGCGAATTCCTAAGAAACAGGCCCAATTTTATAGCTAGAAAATGATATAGCTTTTAAAAAAAACAAACAAATATGAACTACAGTCCATCAGCTCATTGCACAAACACTGCCGCTGACTAGGACATAGGAAATAACTCCAAAAGCTGATGTTTCAATCTCTACTCATAAACCTCGTCTTATGAAATGGGGTGTTGTTGCTGCAATTTCTCTTCCGAAATCTGAATTATAGAGACGAGATATTCCAGTTCATGACAGCCATTGTAGAGACCCTTATCACTGATTTAATATCTCACAGGTGGGAGCAATACAAGGTTGTGCCTGCATAAAAAATGATGTATATTCCATGAATGCTGAGCTTTTGCTTATGCATATAAACAGGCAATTTGTTTTGACCAATAATAGTCAGGCGGGCCATGGAAGAGGTGGTGGCATGAATGCTGGAAGTGCTGAGATGGAGAAAGAAAACAAAGAGAAGCATTGAGAGCTTGCTAGGCTGTACAGAGTGGTAGCACCCAAGCGCCCTGACCCTGTACATCCCTTAGTACCACAGTGTGCTGATTCTCTTCAATAATACGCCCATTAAAATGTTTTACACAGGCCACGTACTGCTTCAACAAATGCTTACATAGATATTTTTTGTTCTTTTTTTCCAGCCAAGACTAAAGGCCAACCGATTCATATTTCATCTTGCACCTTAATGCATTTCGTAGTTGCATTGCAAAATAATTGATCTGATCTGATGTGCTGTACAGTGCCTACTCCCACACAGATCCCTTATTTCCTGCGAGCTTTACATATTTTACGTAAGACTCATAGGATCTGGTCCTCACTTTGTAGTGCTTAAAAGAACCCAAATTGAGTCGTAAGTACCGTCAAGTGGGTGATCTATGCTAGACTAGAAGTTCAGATAGCCACAGAAGGAATGAGGAGCCTCTTCATTTTGCAGAGGAGCCTATTACTGAATGACTAACCAGTGGATACTGGACGATATTTCGACCATAGGCTGTAGCAACCAGTCACACCTGATATCAGTAGGGCTGCATATTGATACTGGTATCCAGAGGAGGTATTATAGCATCTTACCTGATAAAACATTTTAAACATAAACCCAGCGCTAGGAATTCATAACTAGCAGCAGATGCTAACCAAACTGTGCAGTGAACTCTGTCTAGACAAGAAAAAACAATGTCACAGCTCTTACCTAGTATGTTTTTTCTTGACAATCAGCCTCTATCTGTTGTTGACAAAGAGGTATTCAGATGTATTGAAAACAAAAACATACTTTAGATAGATGTGCTAAGTGAAACGAAACCTGCTCGTCTCTATTGCTAGCCTGCTCGATCCAAGGTAACTAATGTACAGTAGCTAGCTTGAAATCAGCTAGCTAACATTACAATGAACGTATTTTTCTTCTTATGCTTCTTCTAATATTTCTTAACGAGCATCAATCCTAGAAATGCCAAATTTGGTGTCAAGGTATGATATACCCATCACTACATATTGCAAGCAAAAGATCAGACCTGAATCATCCTGATGTTGGTGCAGAAGGAGTTTTTAATCCCCTGAACTGTGAGACATACAATATAATTTTCCCACAGTTTCTATTCCAAAAACATAATAACCTATTATTTACCATTTGACATCAAGATACAGTACTTGTGGGGGCAAGCACAAACTTCGGCCTCTGCATTCTTCCGTTCGTAGCTGCATGCACAGGCTTAAATAATTACGATCTCACTCCTGAGACTACATTTTCATTCTTTTTCCTCCATCTCCGACTTTTCTAATGAAAAACGAGTTGTGTTATGGGACGCGAGCAGTCCCTCACCGCAAGTTAGCATCTATATCTGACTCCATGTTTATTTTGGCATGCTTACTTTTTACAAGCCAATCAAACACCGATGAATAAAATCAAAGTCCTGCCTACCCAATTATGCCGTTTCACTCAGAAATACACTCTTGAACACATTGATTTCTCTTTCAGCATGTCTTTAAAGTTGGAATAAAAAAAGTAAACATATAATAGGCTCAGACATTTGTATTTGTTGCTTAAGCATGTACATATCTCATGCGCATAAGATGGAGCAAATCTCTTTTTCGTTTCCTCACACCTCCCGAAACATGCTGGCAGGTTTATTACCGACCCTAAATTGCTCCTAGGTGTGAATTGGTGTGCGATGGGCTGGCCTCCTTTTTTTATTTTATTTTTGTATAAACTTTTGCTAACTAGTTTGAATGTAGGGTTGCATTTTTTTTTTTTTTTCATTAGCTGAATCAGGTGTTCGAGCAGAAAATATAAAATCGTGCATCACTGGGACACTTCTGATCAAGGACAAGTACAGCTAGTGTTTATTGCTATTTTGAAAAATAGAAAAAATTCCATGTAGAAAACCCCAGTTCGATGCTGTCATGTTTAGCATGTTGCTTGAGGTGTAGCTGTACAGCAGTACTGTCATTTAATCGATACTGATGAGCAATGTCGCATTAATGACTTCGCAAAGGGAGGGGAAAAAAAACGACATTTAATCAGCATGTCTTTTCTTTTGAATAACCTCATGATTCATTTATATGAGACTGATAAATGTTATTAAGAAAAGTAGCGGTTTGGGGATATAAAAAAAGAAAGTATTTAGTCTCAAGGCTAAAAAAGACTTTTGTAGTCCCAAAAAATTCATACTCCCCCACCATTAAGTATGCGATTAATCATCCATGAAGGGCTTTCTTTTTTTTTAAACAAGTCGTTCCTTTAAAATAACGTGTCAGCAATTAATGCCTCAAGCATCAGGATTCCTGCAGTTTTCACCTTGCCCAGGCTGTAGAATGCAGAACTTGGCATGAGTGCTGCCTTTCCCCTGTATGAGTCAGGCAGTTGGAGTTCACACAAGAGGCCTTTGTGTGCTGTCCAGATGGGCTTACGTGTTTAGGTACTTTACCCAGCGCTCACTTTCCCCTCAAGACTTCCCCTTCCCGTGAGGTCTCTCGATCCGAAAGTGTTGGAGGAAAGCCAGGGTGAGCCGTGTAGCCATTCCTATGTCAGCCATGGCGAATACTGTACACGGTTGATGCTTTGTTCATGTTTTCCTGTTGATGAATGTACAACTATACAGCTTGCTTTGAGACAAACACGGTGAATGCTACATTGCATTTTAATGTCCAGAGCCATCTTACTAGTTAGTCTTTATCATTTCCAATTACCAGATTTTGATGCACACAATAAAGCATCCTTTATACTGACTCCAATTGCAGTAAATCTTTAAACGACAGCCACGCTGTCGTAACGGCTTTACGACCTGCATTAACTCAGCAGCTTTGCAGGTTCATAGGTTATTCTGGGTGCTAAGCCGAGTGGATCTGGTCTCGCCGTCCTTCTTTGTGCGTAGGGTCAAACGTTAACTGCCCACCAGCTAATTTGTTTCCCACAATAATGGTCCAGCATGCTCTCTCCTGCTCGTGGATAATTTACCATTATTTGTTTATTGACTTTTTTTAGCGTCGTCGGAAGCCAATGACGTGCGCATTTGCATCGCCGACTTAGGGGCTCCGTTATTAATGTGGCAATTACACACGAAACGAATGGCGAATGTTAATAGATTTATCTTGATACTTTTCGCTGCTTGGGAATAACAGACCTTTTAATTGTATTGCAAACAGAGGGCAACACACACAAGTGCTGTTCGCTCGTTTGTTCTTCGAGTATGCTCGTGCACACACACTCTACCAAAGCAGTGGTGTTGTGGCCTGAAATAATTGATGTCATGCATGCTGGGTTGAATTGGATTGTTATTGCACAGGTACTTTGGAATCACGGAGATACAAACGCAGCCAAAAATGAACCGAGTAGGAGAGGGTTTGGGTCCTAAGCAGAATGTTGCTTATTATGGAAAGAGTCAGTGGGGGATGCATTTGCATGGCTCTCTGAAGAGGAAAGCTGTATAAACTAATGATGTGCGGTACAGCTAAGGAGAAAGCAATTATAACAAGGAATTCTCGGAACAAACAGAAGCTGAGTGAAATTTTTCAGCTGAAAATGATGCATGTGTGTTCATAATCAAGGCATCTGACATGACATGCCGGCATCCTCTGTTCAGTGTGTTTCGTTCAACTTAAAATTGGAACTTATTTTCTATTTTAATTGTTGGAAAACATGGCAATAGCACTAATTCCCAGTGCATTAAAGCTGCGGTGCATTGATGTGTTGTTAGGAACGTGAAAAACATGATTATTACATCAAGGGAGAAAGAAATATCCTAAAACATGGAGTTCCTGAGCTGCCGAGAGTCTCTCTGACGAGCCTGTAATAGTAATTCGCAGCGATTTACAGTCAGAGCTAACGGGTTTGATTTGCCAGGAGTTTCCGGATGCTGAAGTCAAACTCCAGCTCGGTTACATCATTATTCCCCCCAGAAAAGTAGTCAAGCTTCACACAAATCCAGTGGTAGCAAGATAGTCTGCTAATATTAGGTAGTTAGCTAAAAGACTAGAGGACTAGAGGCTAGAGGACTCAATTCAGTCTGATTGGCTAAGGTAATTAAACCAGGTAATAAAAATACACACACCAGGTGTGCTTGTTTTGTTCAGTCTTTTAGCTAGCTAACTGAATTTAGCTATCTAGCTTACTACGTTCAGGCTCAGAGTTGCATAAAGCACTGCACTGTGAACAAATTTGCACCACGGCACTGACGTATCCATTTTTCTCTACAATAAGAGTTAGCTAGTCACCTAACACTGGCTAAAAGCAGTCTTATCGTCACACACAGCCAGTGGCAGCAAGCTGGTCCTCTAACATTAGTTAGTTAGCTAAAGGACAGAACAAGGAACACAATTCACATTGCATAGTAAAATACACAGATGAAATAACATAATACAGGCAGAATGGAGATTGGTTAATAAAAATACACACACCAGAAGCAACCAGGTATGCTTGTTTGGTTCAGTCTGTAATTAATGAGCTGATTTAGCCAGTTAGCTTGCTAACATCAGCATCAGAGCCACACAGAGCACAAGTCACCTGCATTAGTTAAAAGAAGGTGCAGTATAACGGGTGCACGGTGGCTTAGTAGTTAGCACATTCACCTCACACACACGCATCACACACCTCCAGGGTCGAGGGTTCGATTCCCTGTGTGTGCAGAGTTTTCATGTTTTCCCCATGCTGCAGTCCAAAGACATGCTGACTGGCATGTCCAAAGTGTCCATAGTCTATGAACGTATGTGATTGTGCCCTGGATAGATTGGCACCGCGTTCAGGGTGTACCCTCGATGCTCCCTGGATAGGTTCCTCATGGTATATAAAATGGATGGATGGATGGACGTTCAGCATAACACAAATTAAGCAGCAAGCTTGTCCTCTAGCATTTAGTTAGCTAGCTAACTAACTAAGATAGGCTGGAGAATACAATTCAATTCAATTTGCATAACAAAATACACAACGACTTGAGATGAGGTCATTGAAATACACACAAGGGAAGCAACCAGGTGTGTGTTTTTATCTTCTCAGGCTTGTAGCTTACTCAGCTAGTTTGCTGTCATCAGATCTAGCCACACAAAACACTGCAGTGAGTGATAAATGCGGACTGTGGCCTTGGGTCATTCTTTTTCTTAAAACAAGAGTTTGTTTATTAGCTAGCTAGCCTCCAAAAGGAGCTAAATCACAAGCTCTTATTAAAGATCGTCAGCTTGTCTGCACTTTCAGCTATTTGATCTATAGCTATGATTGGTTTTGGCAGACCCTATGTCAATCTGCTAATATTGTGGTGCTTCTGTAGCATAAACAGAAACTAACATATAACCTGTAATTGGTATTACTCTTTAATGTAGTAAGAGTGGTAAATTAAGGCTACAATGCAGTGTGCTATTTTATTATTTCTATCTGCTAGAATTTTCACACTTGAGCTGATTATTCGCCATTTGCACTTAAAAGAAGGATGCATATTGAACTGCACATCTGTACCTATGCAGCATGTGCTTCTGTGCATTTCCCTTTTGACTTTGACTTTCACCCACACACAAACACTTACTCATATTTTTTCTCTCTTTCATAACTACAGGCACACACATGTGCCAACACAAACTGCAGGTGGTGGTAATCTAAATGGCAGTGTTATTATTGGAGCAAAAACACTATTAAGCAGACACTATTATCCTGAATTGTTCTTTGATTTGTCCCTTTGGAACAGAAACTCCTTTGGAAGTCTAATCATTTTGAATTCATCAAAAAATCCTTAAAGAACCTTGAAGATGAGTCTAGTATAGGCAGTGGTTAGATTAAAAGAAGGACAATAATTTATGATATTTTTCTCCCTCTCTCCTTTCCCCGAGCCCCACACGAATTTATGGAGATACTAGAGATCCAGATCCTTTCTACCTCTGGATGGAGCTCAAATCTTCTTTAATTCCAGACTGCTGGGACTACGGCTGCTCCTAAGGCCATACAGACGTCATATAAATCCATAATGAACTTTTTCACACTAACTGTTGTTACCCAAATGAGGATGACTTCCCTTCTTAGTCTGGTTCCTCTCAAGGTTTCTTCCTCTTAAAACATCTTAGGGAGTTTTTCCTCGCCACCGTCGCCACTCAGTGGCTTGCTCAGTTGGGATAAATTCGCACCTTTAATATCTGTATACCATGTTAATATTTCTGTAAAGCTGCTTAGGGACAATGTCTATTGTCAAAAGCGCTATGCAAATAAAATTGAATTGAATTGAATTGAATTGGTCAGATGTCCATGATGGGTTTTTTTTTCTGTCATTACAGACCAACAAAGGTGATGCCCTGGCCAACCGAGTCCAGAACACATTGGGTAACTATGACGAGATGAAGGAACTCTTGACCAGCCATTCCAACCAAAGCCACTTGGTGGGCATCCCTAAGAACTCAGTTCCCCAGACCCCAGTGGAGAAAACGGACCAGCCCAGCTTCTTCACCGAAGCTCAGCGTGGCAGAGCCACTTCATCCCAGCCAGCGAACCACACAACTTCCATGCCTCCTCCACCTACCACCAACATGGCAGGGCCCAGCATCCTCCACGGGCATCAGGGCACCAAAAAGTCCCGTTCCTCTGACTGGTCCCGAGGAGCACATGGTTCGGGCAGCAGCCAGGCAGCTCAGGCTGCCAGCCGGGGAAAGCAGAGCTCCAGTGGGCATGAACAGGAACAGGGTGACTCGAGCCCTGGCACTTCGTCCACTTCCACACACCCCAGCAGGAGGCATGGGCAGCCAGCCAAGGTGCCAACTGTCGCCAGCTCACCCTGCGAGCAAGACTCAGGGTCACCTGTGGCCTCTACTTCTCTGGTGCCCGGTGGTCTGTCCACACCAACATTCCCCCAGGGCCTGCACTGCAAGCCCAGCAGCGTAGGACAGCAGAAACCCACAGCCTATGTCCGGCCCATGGACGGCCAGGACCAGGCACCCAATGACTCTCCTGAGCTCAAGCCTACTCTGGAAATCACGGATGGATATGGTGGAACGCCATTTACAAGCCTGATGGATGGCAAAGGCGGCACAGTGGGGAGCAAGGGCAAACTTCCCAAGCTGACTCTCCCTCAATCAGGGGAGGTGAGTACTGATTTTTCTA